>NW_003302555.1:14260928-14262430 GCF_000004255.2 Arabidopsis lyrata subsp. lyrata
CTTGATAGAATGAAAATTGATAACAGATATGACAAACTTGGAATGGATTGATAAAACGCGTCTTCCACATGGTGCGGGTACTTTCTAAGGTATGCAGCTTGTCCGCTATACGCCAAAAGGAGGCAAGGAAAGACAATTACAGTAAAAGCGAATTGCACAGCTGAGACTGGAAAATGAGATAGATCCGCAAAGAGAGCTTCAATCCCTGAAATATGATAGACATAACAAGAAAAATGAACAATAAATAGGGTAATAAGATGAAGAAGATGATATATATTTGATCAGTTTCTTTACCTGTGATACTAAGCATAATGCCTCCAAGCGAGGTCCAGCGATCTTGGCCTCCTCTTTTAAAATATCGATATATATAAACCGGGGAAAAAGCTTTCAAAACGCTTGGGTCATGTTTCCATATATTGAACATACCGATACTTGCAATAAAGAGAAACCAGAGAAATACAATGGGTGCGAAAAGCCACCCGACTCTGTCTGTTCCATAATGTTGTACACTAAACAAGCTCACTAATATCACAACCGCAACAACAACAACAATACCTGTAATAACAATCACATCCTAAATTGATCAATAATCAACAGTCACATAAATGGGCACCGTATATAAAAGAAGTGATTTAACGTAGTACTTAATACCGTTGTTTATGTGAGGAAGGTTTACCCTGAGCCCACCCGCAGCGGATAGAACTGCAACAGATTAAACACGATGAAACACTTTCCCGGTAGAAAAAACAAAATTTATATATTTGGAAGGTCAATGAATAATACATTACCAGATATGGCAGGAGTAAGGATTCCATCGCCAATCACCATGCACGTACCAACAAGAACGAGAATAAGTAGCGCATTTTTCCTAGAGATACCTTTCTCCAACCATCTCTTGGTTTTTGCAGCAAAAGAATGCTCATGAAATGTAGTACGACTATAAGTAGTAAGCTCTTCATCAGTACGGTGTTGGTTCGGAATTGTGCTAACTTTTGCATGTCTACAGAGCAAAGAATAGAGAGCAAATGTTCCACCTATTCACCAAACAAGAGACAATCCAATAAAACAATACGCATAGCAAAAGCGCTGAATCAGAATATAAGAAGCCGTAAAATGTAATACTACCTTGACCATTATCGTTTGCTTTGCATACAACGAAAACATATTTGAGGAGAGGGATGAGTGTGAGGGAATATATGATTAGCGATAAAGCTCCAATGATATCTTCAGGGTCTTTGATCCCTCTAGGAAATGTATTATAGAAAACATATAGAGGAGAAGTTCCCAAATCTCCATAAACAACACCAAGACTCTGAAACGAAAGCTGGAGAAGCAAAAACGCCGAGAATTTCTGCAAAAAAACGAAACTACATTATATCCCCAAACTACAAAATCTTCCATTTAAGTCTCTATACCAATGAAGCATCAAAACAACATCCGATACAATTCGACACTCAATGTTTAGCATCACAGAGCAACTAAAACAACCAAGATTTATGTGG
>NW_003302555.1:14267437-14271474 GCF_000004255.2 Arabidopsis lyrata subsp. lyrata
CTGTTGGGGGTGGCAACAGGTGTAGAGGCATCATGGAAATTTGTCATACTACCGGAGATTTCGTTGATGATGAGACTGGGGGTTCAGGGGATGGGGGTCCGGGCAATGGGGGTTCAACGGATGGGGGTCCAGGCCATGGGGGTTCAGGGGGTGGGGGTCCAGGCAATGGGGGTTCGGGTGATGGGGCTCCAGGCAATAGGGGTTCAGGGGATGGGGGTCCAGGCAATGGGGGTCCAGCCAGAAGAGATGTTCATTGTGGGGGTGACAGTGCATTGAAAAAAGCATTGAATATCACTAAGCTTTATGGCTACGAAGATGTGGAACCAATGTTCCATGATAAAGCGCCAAGCAAATATAAACTTGATGACCTAGATTTGAGTAGGGAGGATGACGAGATCTACAAAGGGCGATTGTTTAGGGATAAAGAGGAGTTCAAGCTTGCGGTAAGAATCTATGCTATAAAAAGGGTGTTCCGCTTCAACTTCAGCCGGCATAAATTTAATACCACGACTGCATCATGTATTTCCCGTAGATGTGATTGGCGTGTGTACGCTCGTGAGGTGGGGAGAAAAAGGGAGTACGAGGTAAGGAAAGTGAACCTCACGCATGTGTGCGATGCAGACTCACGCGGGCAGTTCTCAAAACACGCAACATCTAAAGTAATTGCCACTTTGATAAAACGGATGTACTGTAAATTGGCAGCTGGTCCACGGGCATGTGAACTCCAAGATATCTTGTTACATGAACACAATATTACTGTTTCCTACTGGAAGTGTTGGAAAGCGAAGGAGTTGGCGATAACATCAGCTCAGGGTACGGAAGATAACTCTTTCCGATTATTACCAGTATATTTCTTTGTACTCAAATATGCTAATCCAGGGACAATAACACATCTACACACAGAGGAAGATGAGAAAGGAAAGAACAGGTTCAAGTACGCTTTTATGTCACTGGGAGCAAGTATACAGGGTTGGTCGCATCTGAGGAAAGTTTTTGTGTTGGATGGCAAACATTTGAATGGAAAATATAGAGGTGTGTTGTTAACAGCTAGTGGTCAAGATGCTAATTACCAACTTTTCCCAATTGCATTTGCAATAGTGGACAGTGAGAACGATGCAGCCTGGAGTTGGTTTTTGGAAAAGTTAAGTGATATTATAATAGATAGCACCGAGTTGATGTTTATCTCAGATCGTCACGGGTCCATATACACAGCTAAAGAGGCGTGGTATCCCTTTGCTCACCACGGCGCTTGTCTTGTACACCTTGAGAGGAATGTCCAAGCAGAATTTGGAGGCAGGGGGATGAAAGCTCTGGTTAGTAGGACAGGCGAGGTGTTCACACTCTCAGCTTTCAAACAAAACTTTGCAACAATAAAGGCTAGAGATGAACGTGTAAGTCAGTACCTTGAGAATATAGGACTAGAGCATTGGTCACGGGCAAATTGCAAAGGCAAAAGATACAATTTTATGACCAGCAACATAGCTGAATCATTGAACAAGGCGCTATTACCATGCCGTAAAAGCCCCATAATAGCTACGTTAGAGTTCACGCGGAGGATGCTTGGGAGGTGGTACGAGTCAAGGAGAAGTGAAATAGCCAAGCTGAAGAGAGACATACCTCAGGAAGTTGAGAAGGAATTATTGGTGCAACTTAATCAATCGACAGGTCTGTCAACAGTGGGGTGTTTGCAGTGGGATGTCGAAGTCAGTACACCCACAAACTGCCGTTTTCATGTGTCGCTTGATAAGAGGACTTGTAGTTGTAAGGAGTTCCAGATGTTACTAATTCCTTGCCGTCACGCAATGGCTGCATGTGCATACAGAGGGCTGTAGTACAGGATCTTGGTGAGCGATTATCATAGGAAAGGGGCGTGGAAAGCAACTGTATCTGGTGTGATACTGCCGGTTCCAGATCCAGATGATATTACAGTACCAGATGAAGTTAGGGCTATCGAAGTATATCCACCAAAGTCAAGCACTACAAGAAAACACGTCATTTGCGACTGTGAAAATGGTTGCTAAACGGTCGCAAAAGAGGATTTTGCGACTGTTTAACGACTATTTCGGGCAATCGCTAAAAAACGGTCGCAAAATTTCTAAATCGCACGATAGTCGAAAAATTGCGACTCTTTAACGACTATAAATATATTGTCGCAGATTAACGACTAATCTGTGACTGGTGAATATCGTTTCAAATGTCCGACTATAGAGCAACGAACATAAGTTAGCGACGCTTTTGCGACTATAGTAACCACACATAATTGGTCCCACAGTGCGACTCGTTTGCGACTGTTTAGAGAGGTAATATTGTGCGACTAATTTGAGACTCTTATAATTTGGTGACAAAATAGTCCTCTATTAGTAACCAATTTGATACGAGATTTGGAGTTATTTCTAATTATGTTTAGTCACAATTTGGTCACATTTGTTACTTGTTCTGGTCACAAACTAGTCACATTTTCTTAAACAGTTTGGTCACAGAATAGTTACATCTTATTAATCCGAAACATGTCCATTTCAAACGCAAATGCTACATTCAACCATTCAAATATCATTCAAGTACTTCCAAACCATTCAAATATCATCCTAATTAGAGCATAACATATCTTAATAAGTTTTCATGATCACAAAGACAAAAGAAAATAAAAATCAAGGTCAATGATTAGAGGCGGTGTTAGATAAAGGGGAGGTTGGTGTGGTTCCAGTGGTGAGTCCTACTGGTTGGACTGCTGCTGCTGTGGTGTCTGGAAGGGTGCCTGTTTGTGTGCTGGGTGGTATGATGACTGGTGGTTGCTGGAGTGGAGAAGAAGACATGAAGGCTGCCAAGTCAGGATCCTTGTCTTTCATAATGACCTGCAATAGTATCGTGCTTTCAGGATCTCTTACCATAGCTCTTTGGTTTTAGGATAAAATTAAAGGATCAAAGACCTGCAATAGTATCGTGCTTTAGACCAAAGAAAGATGACAGCAAATTCCAAAGTAAAGAGCTAAAGAAAAAAGAAAGAAAACAAAAAGCACTTACATATTGCTATAGTAGCCCATGTCCAAACATGGTTAAAAAAATTAGGAAACGTCAAACACTAACCGACCAAACATGGGATGAATTGAACAACTACTACCTGCATCCAGAATTTAAGAGACCAAATAGAGAGAGTGATATGCATAAATTTTAAGGTAGCAACTAATAACTAAGAGCCTAAATTCCAAATTGGTGAACAATAACATTCGCTTCATGACAGACATGTAAAACAACACTAGGCTAAACAAGAAAGTATTTTGATCAATTTCCTTCAGGACACACAATGTAATCTATTTATGATCGAGATTAAAGCATTATGGTGTTATCAAACAGTACGAATAATGCTAGATTTGAAGAGAAAACGAAGATCAAATACCACAGAAGAGACAAAACTACTACGTCTTTGTGCTATCAAGTCCCTTTGCAAACAATCCCACATAAACACTGCCGAAGAGGGAACCCAAACTGATTGAACAGGTTATGATCTTATCACTCATTTGTAGTTGGTAAAAGAAAGTGAAGTTCAATATTATAACACTGTGAAATTAGAGTCAAACTAACCTCAATCAAGATCTGGCAAATGAGAAAACCTTAAACCATTATGCATGTTACGTAGATACACCTGCCAGTATAAACATACCAAGTAAAAAGAAAGGGGACGAATATATCCACCTGGAATAAACAAAACATACGCAAATATGTAGAGCTCAAGAGTCATAATTAAGAGACAGAGCAAGAGCAAGCATAAATAGAGATTAGAGAGCAATTCGTATTCAACTGGTCTAAACACAACTTAAAACAACTATAATCGGAGTTACCTTTGTAATGGTTGAGCTTAGAAGGCAATGAGTCCCAACAAGCTTTAGCAGTTCGGGATGTGCATTCACCTCCCTCATCCAGAAACCATTATAGCTTCTCGTTCTTGATACCAAAGTTCTTGTTCCCAGTAAGTAGCTACATAAGGATGCACCTAAAAATGAAACAAAGCAGAAAAGCTCACTCATAACCAAGCTGTGTTG
>NW_003302555.1:14271574-14272552 GCF_000004255.2 Arabidopsis lyrata subsp. lyrata
GGACCGTCATCAGCCCCAAATGGAAATTGGTGAGGAAATCAGAATGAAAGAAACGATTGTATAGGACTCAGCAATTGGGGGAATTGCGAGAAGATCGACATCACAACGAGACGTGGGTCTCGTAATGGGGATAACTTCCAGGGGGTGAGGGTGAATGACAATCCCCACGTTGCCGGAGATGAGAACCGCTCTCAACAGAGGGAGGAGAAAAGAAAACTGCAAAATCGCCTTTACAGTCGCCATTTGGACAGAGGTGTTAATCGTCAACCAACTCCAAGAAAATTATGAGATAGATTACCCACTTTATTATATTGGGTATTTCTATAGATAAATTATATTGAGTAAAAAAAAAAAAAAAAAAAAAAAAAAGTTTCCTTATATTCACAACAAAAGTTCCATAAACTAATGTTGTTTTCCTTTCTAAAATTTCTACTAGTCATTCAATAAAATACCTAAAATTTGTTACAGAAACTCTTTCAAAATTGGCTTAAATCACGAATTTTTTTTAATCTAATATAATTTAATTTAAAATGATACTTTCTTAGTTGGAATTTCTCTCATTACCTTAATCTCTATCAATATTCAGTACGTTATCCACTATTATATCTACTGTATACGTTATTTGGGTCTCTCATTAGGATCTCATCTGCTCTTAATTATAGCAAACTGCAACCCATTTATCCTCATGGTTAGAAAAAAGTTTATATCTGGGACAGCTCTCCATTTCAATTTTGCAAGAAGACTCCAACTACTAGTATCATGAGTTATATAAGGGACGTTAGCTTTCTAGGCATTTTGGTTAAAAGGGATTTATGAAGAGTTAAGATTCAAGTTGAGACTTAAGTGTGTTATGCTTGTCCTAAAATAGTATGCATTAAGAACAGACAACCCACATGAGTTTGAAATTACATGTTATATATAGAAACATTTTTGCTTATGGTGAAATTATGGCTACTAAGGTTCACAACATAAACAACC
>NW_003302555.1:14273727-14279400 GCF_000004255.2 Arabidopsis lyrata subsp. lyrata
GTCAGAGTAACCTAAACATGTTCTTGTTCCTCCGCGGCTACTGGTTCTGGTGTCCTCCACGGTTACTGGTCTCGCCCCCTCCGCGGCGACTGGTCTCGCCTCCTCCAGCGGCTGCAGGTCTAGTGCTCTCGACTGGATCAGCGGCTACTGCTCTAGAGTTATGGCCTCCTCCAGCGGCTGTTGCTCTAGTGTTCTGACCCCCACCACGGCCTCGTGAAGATTTACCTTTAGGAGCCATGAAAATCGTAGTTTGAGTCGAAATTTAGGGTTTGAGACAATCGATTCGAACCCAGAGGAAAGGAACGAAGTGATTTGAGACTGAGATTCGAAGAATTGAGAAGATTTGAAGACTTTTGAGGAGATTTGAGAAGAAAATCGAAAATCGTAGTGAAGTGGAGAGAAGGAGAAAACCCTAGATCGAAATTGGGGGAAATGAGAAAGTGAAGAATCGACTTTGTTTTAACCTAATAATTAAGTGTATTGGTCGCTCTTTAGTCGCAAATTAGTGACAAAGTAAAAAAATTGGGGGGAATCGTAACCGCCCAAAGACTTAGCCAAAATCATAGAAATTTCACAAACCGTAGCTAAATAGTCGCACTATTGGTCGGCAAATAGTTGCACTATTCGTCGCACAATAGTTGCTAAATGAACAATAGTTACAAAATGGTGGCAAAACTGCGGCCGTTTTGTGACTTTCGTCTATTAGTCACAAGATAAAATTTATAAATCTACACATTGTGATCCAAAATGGTGATATATATCACTAAAAAACACTCATATTAGTGTTATAGAGGACATATATTAGTTTAAGGTTGAAAAACTTATTAAAACTCAAGTAATATAGATATTTTACTAAATCCCTAAACATTACTCATAAGAGTACCAAATTAGTCGCAACATTGGTCGGCAAATAGTTACAACTGTTGTCGCAAAATAGTCTTAAACTTAGTAATAGTTACAAAATAGTGGCAATTTTGCGACGATTTTGTGACTAGTATCTTCTACTCACAAGATAAAATTTAGAAATCT
Source organism: Arabidopsis lyrata subsp. lyrata (assembly GCF_000004255.2). NCBI lineage: Eukaryota > Viridiplantae > Streptophyta > Magnoliopsida > Brassicales > Brassicaceae > Arabidopsis > Arabidopsis lyrata. The sequence goes on from NW_003302555.1 coordinate 14,274,757, forward strand.
ACACATAGTGATCCAAAATGGTGATATATATCACTCAAAAACACTCATATTAGTGTTATAGAGGACATATATTAGTTTAACGTTGAAATTTTTTGTAAAATTCAAGTAATATAGATATTTTACTAAATCTCTAAACATTACTCTTGTAACAAGACAAAGATATTTGAATGTTTTGAATGTTTTGTTTTTAAACATCAATATTTATGTCTTTGGTTAAGATTTTATTACTAAGTAACATCAAATAAGTGTAGAATTATTTAACTTTATATGCAAACAAATTTAAAATGTGAAAATTGAGAAAACAAAAATCGAGGGTTGGTACATAGTCGCAAAACGGTCGCTATCTCAGGTGCCAGTCGCAAAAAAGTCGCAAAATCTTCAGGTGCTAGTCGCAAAAGACGTACTACTTAGCGACTAAAATAAAAATTGGTCGAGAACAAGAGTTTCAATATATGTTCGTCGCAACTTCGTCGCACATTTGCGGCTGATTAGCGACGTTATTTAAAATGTACAAAAAAACTTGGGTAGATTCGAACTGTTGTCCTATAAGTCCAAGGGGAAGAATGTTGTCAAATTGCCAGAATACTTAATCGGTAGATTGGTAGAAACATTAGTATATATAATAGTTTTTAGATTTTTTGGTTTGTTATAGAGGACCATATATTGCTTTAAGGTTGAAAAACTTTGCAAATCCCTAAACATTATACCCTATACATAAGTAATATAGAGTTTATACTCAATATCTCTAAACATTATACCCTTCTGAATTTCACATTTGGTCGCTAGTTAGTTGCACAACGGTGTCAAATAAAAAAATTGGGGGGAAATCTAAACCGCCCAAACACTTAGCAAAAATCTTAGAAATTTCGCGATTAGTATCATATTCGTCGCAACATTGGTCGGAAAATAGTTGCAAGAATTGTCGTAATATAGTCGCTACCTGAACAATAGTTACAAATTAGTGGCAATTTTGCAACTCTTTTGTGACTGTCGACTATTAGTCACAAGCCAAAATTTAGAAATCTACACATTGTCATCCAAAATGGTGATATATATCACTCAAAACACTCATATTAGTGTTATAGAGGACATATATTAGTTTAAGGTTGAAAAACTTATCAAAACTCAAGTAATATAGATATTTTACTAAATACCTAAACATTACTCATAAGAGTATAAAATTAGTCGTAACATTGGTTGGCAAATAGTTACAACTGTTGTCGCAAAATAGTTGCAAACGTAGTAATAGTTACAAATTGGTGGCACTTTTGCGACAAGATAAAATTTAGAAATCTACACATAGTGTTCCAAAATGGTGATATATATCACTCAAAAACACTCATATTAGTGTTATAGAGGACATATATTAGTTTAAGGTTGAAATTTTTTGCAAAACTCAAGTAATATAGATATTTTACTAAATATCTAAATACTCATAAGAGTAATGTAACAAGACAAAGAGATTTGAATGTTTTGTTTTTAAACATCAATATTTATGTCTTTGGTTAAGATTTTATTACTAAGTAACATCAAATGAGTGTAGAATTGTTTAACTTTATATGCAAACAAATTTAAAATGTGAAAATTGAGAAAACAAAAATCGAGAGTTGGTAAATAGTTGCAAACTGGTTGCTTTATCAGGTGTCAGTCGCAAAATCTTCAGGTGCTAGTTACAAACCGGTCGCTATCGCTGCTTTTTTAACGTGTTTTATACCAACTCTTTCTAACTAATTTGCAACAAAAGTGTAACTATAACAAGTGGTTGTTAACTAGTTGCACATTTGAGACTACATTGTGACGATTATTTGAGACCAAAAGTTGAGTCGCACATCAGTCGCATATCAGCCACCCATTTGCGACTATAATAAATTAGTCTGTAATCGGTCTTAAAATCGTCGCAAATTAACGACCAAGTAAAGACAGTTTATTTTAGTCGGTCTTAAAATCGTCGCAAATTAACGACCAAGTAAAGACCGTTTATTTTAGTCGCGGAATAGCGACTATATTCCATCGGTCAATATTGTGGTCGCTAAATGGTCGTTCAGAAGTCACAAAATAGTCACAAACATTTGCGACTAATAATTCGGTCGCAAAGTTTAGTTGCAAAACGCAGGTTTTTTTGTAGTGTTAAGGCGTCCATCCGGAAGACCTCCAACGAAAAGAAAGTTGTCAAAGGGGGAATATCCAGTAAGAATGAATTATAAGTATTGAAAATAGTAGTTTAAATGTTATATTAAAATAAGGCGCTAAGTCATCATGATTAACTTGTAGGTTGGGAAGAAGAAAAAACCTAACAAATGTTCACGGTGCGATAAAGGAGGGCACAACCGAGCAACGTGCAAGGAGCCCTTGGGGTAATATGGATGGTGTGTGAGTTGTTTGGGATTTATAGGATAGGTGCCGTATACTTTTTGCGCATGTTATATCAAGCGATGGCCAGTGATGTACACCATTTTTGTTTTGTACCCCATTGGGGTTTTAGTGGTGGATGTACATGAAGAATACGGTATTTTGAACATAATGTGTGCATGAACATTGTGTACATGAACCAGGTTACGTGTACACGGTGTACATGTGTCACATCGTTTTATATTATGCATAGTTAAGGTATAGCAGTGTTTTGGAAACATTTGTACCCCCTGTAATGAAGAATGTGGTATTTTGAACATGGTGTGTGCATGAACACTGTGTACATGAGCGTAGTTACGTGTACACGATGTACATGAGACATATCGTGTTAGATTATGTAATGTTAAAAACTGATGCAATTATATGGTATATCTGGGTGTACAGTATAAAAGACTTAAATTTATGGAGATTATCAATGAATAAATCATGTACAAGAGAGACAATTTAAATTGACGTCAGCTTTAGGTTAGAATGAGTTGTTCTGGACATGGTGTACATGATTTAATTGCATATGTCACTCACAGCTATGGTGTACATGATTTAATTTAAATTGATATTTCACTCACAACTATTACTGAATATATGTGAAATACGGCTACGGTAGGGTTCGGTATGTTATTACTGGGATGTACACAGATCTTGTAATTCCCCAAAAATAGAGAAAAGGGAACGGTACAATTTGAAATTCAAACTTATGTTCGTCAATCTCGATGCATCCTTGGTCCCGGAGGTAGGTGGATGCCTACTCCCCAATCAGTTTTTGAGGTTGTGGGTTCGAGTAGAAAAATCCACGAACTGGGGGTCCGGCGAACTAGAGCTTCGGCGAAGAAACAATCTATGGAGGAGATGCGTATGGCTCCCGGACCCAACCTCCGACAGAATTCGGGAGACCCGCCGTCTAATTCCAATCCCCAGATACGCCCAGGTAAACCGTCTCGACCCACTTAGAATTTACGAATTTACGCTGAATTTAAAATTTCTATCTGAGAAACCGTTCCGAAATTTGGGCAGATCTGTAACTGATAATGGGAAGTTACTTAAATCAACAATTAAGTTCCGCGAGTATATAACCCACCAATTCGTATGTCTGTCAACTTCCTACAATTTCTCACACCAGTTTTCTGATAAAATTCCCTAAATGTCTGAATCAGGCGAGTCTCCAGTGGCACTAAACGAAGAAGATTATCCGACGAGTCTCCCACCGCGTCTATTTGCATCTGAGTCTTTCCCTGCAGGAGGCAGACTAAAGATTTACTCAAATCCAATTGTAATCGGGGATCTCGCAGAGATATTGCGAGGGACTTCAGAACTGACCACGATTTTGAGTTCTCAGTTTGGGAAGCTTTTCAACCTGCCAGCGGCTAGGTGTTCAAACTCGATAGAGTTGATCCACAGCCTTCTCAGCAGACAACTCGTGACAAAAAAGAACCACGAAGTGTGGATGGTATTCGGGGGCCAGCCACTAAAATTCTCCCTTCGCGAATTCAAAATCATATCTGGGTTGAGGTGTTTTCAGATGCCCCCAGAGGGAGAGATGCAGGAACGGATAAAAGCTGGGGAATCAATGTGGAGCCGTCTATTCTCCGCGGATGGGAATGTACCCTCTGTTTCCGATTTACTGGACACCCTCCGCGATCCGTACACCGAAGACTAGAAACGGCTGCCCCTGGCGTTATTGATTATTGTTAATGGGGTCGTCATTCCCTCGAATAAGAAACTGAGAATCACAAAGGAATCGGTGGCGCTGGTGGATGATGTTGACTACTTCCTGTCTTTCCCGTGGGGTAGAAAGTCTTTCTTGTCCACCTTCACCATGTTTGGGCCTCATTCCGGGTCTAACAACTCATCATATGAGGTTGAATCACTCATTGTGAAGTTCACAGTGGTGAACAACCCCTGTTATGGATTCCCACTGCCATTGCAGCTCCTAGCCCTGGAAAACATCCCCCTGCTTAGAACAAAATTCCCGGCACCAGATGACATGTCCACCTTCCTTGAAAATCCATCAGGCTGCACATCGTCCATTAGTCTGCTGAGCCAAGAAGACATCGCGCGTGCAGAATCAGACCCAGAGGTACACGCTATATCTAATACCACGTACTCCCGTACCATTTTAATGCCTTATTACTCTATACTTGCTGAATCTCTGTACCCCTAGAATTTATCGGTCGAACTCTGAAGAGTTTCCATTATACTCTGCATGCAGCTTGTAGTGCATCCGTTCGTTGTAGAAGA
>NW_003302555.1:14279500-14281902 GCF_000004255.2 Arabidopsis lyrata subsp. lyrata
TATGCTTGACTATTTAGCTTGAATGAGAATTTTCGACGCATAAAAATAAGTCAACAAATTTGACAAAGAAATCTAAGAAGTTGCAATCCTTAAAAAATATTTTGTTCTTGATAAAAAAAATCCGTAAAGAAGAGGTTCTTGTTGGGCCTATAATCAAGAGTTTTGGCTAATTAGGTACTTCACAACTAAAAAGCCCAATTAAATCTCAGTTTATATAACATAGATGATAGAACTATAGAAGTAAAACGAAAAACGATGTACCACCAATTTTTGTTACCTTCGTGACATGACATGTTATAACTCCTAGTGCTAAAAACGGAGTGTAAACTTTAGTCTTTATAGATTCTTTTCTTTCGATTTGGCATGCTAATATCACATTTGATTGATACACATTTGGTTGACAAGTAAAAAAGAGTTAGGAGTTATATAGAACTTATTTATTCCAAATTGGTATTATTGATCACGATATTTAGCACATAAGTGACTATATGTGTTCAGTGTTGTTACTCCATTAATGGTCAATTTAAGCATCTAAAACCAACATTTTCCTCAGATTTATATACATCTAAACAATCGCCTAAAAGAAAAGTCTAATTTTCACATATAATAATAATGATCAGCAACCTTAAAAGAAACCTCGATCAACAAACCTTGTTAATTGCACATGCAATTTTTCCAAATGCTCTTTCTATACCAATTATTTATAAAGCCAACCAACCGTTTGGTGGCTCTATATATCCTTCTTGTTGTGAACCTGGCTTTTTGCTTTTCACTATCCTCTTTGTTGTGTTTTTTTTTAAAATGCAATTCCAAGTTTTATGATTTTGATGGAAATAATAGAAAATTAACATTATTTGAGATATGATTGTAAATGAGGGTATATTTGTTAAATTTTTTTATTTAATCATCTCTATCAAAATGGTCCATCTGGATGTTGTTCATTTTTTGCACAAAACAAATATCATTTCTCATCTTCGTCCAAAAACCATCTGAATGAGCAAACGTTCAAAGATGCTGGTAGATTAGAGAAGATCGAGAATCATGTATGAATTTTGTTATTCCATTATGAAATCATCACCTTCCTATCCAATAAACATGAAACCCTTACCTTCCCTCACCTTATGTTGATTCGGATGATCCAATATACTCAAAATATATTGGACCACAAGTCGATTTAGATGACATGAGACATGAATTCCATATCCACCCTCATTGACCTATTTTGAAAATCTTGCATGCATGAACGACAAAATCTGATATGTAAGTAATTTTTTTTTCAAAAAAACGAAGGACCTTAAAGATAAACGGTTAAATAGTCTGAGTCAAGGTAAGTCAAGAAAACCTTGGTCGCCACGTCTTCATTGGACGTCCGAAAAATGGTCGACGAACGCTCTTTGTGAGCAACTTCAAGAAAGGCCTGAAGAAAGAAGCTATCAGAAGAGAACATCATAAGGGTTTTTCCTGCCTGACAACCTAGAGTATGATTTCTATCTTTGTTTTCTAAATTTTATTCTAGTTTTTTCTCGTTTTCGGCTAATTTCAGATCCGTTTGTTTTTTGTTTGTTTGTACAGGTTTGGTTACATTCATGTGGAGAAATGTAGGGCTACCTTTAAAAAAGTCTTTAGTATGACATTCCATCAAGAAGGACATGCAAGAGATCTTTGTTAGGGATACCTTTATGGTACCCGAGTTTGTGGGTATACTAAAGTCTTCTTGATAATTTCATGTAATTAAACAACATTCCTCGTTTATGTAAATTTTGATCATGGGATTGGGTAAACATGAAACTCCCAAAAAAGGATTGAAATCTTTTGAGATTCTTTTTGCATTAAGAGTTCGAAGGTTTAAATCATTGTTTGCTTTCGTGATTCATGTTCAATTGATGGGAAATTCACTTGCCATGGTCAAATTGTCTTTCAATGATTCTCTCCAAAACCTCTAAAAGCTGATAGTCCCTCGAAATTCAAACACTATCATTTACTCTAGATTTATAAATTACAAAGTTTGATCATAGGTTAAAAAATAACACATCCACAAATTAAAATAATTTAAATAAAAATTTGGTAAATTGACCCACATTGAAGAAACTATTGTCCTAATAAGACTCTTTTGACTTTTATCATTTGTTTTGACTACAACACCCTTTGTTATATATAAAAAGTCAAAAATAAATATTTTAAAAATCAGGAAAAAATGAATAGATTATGGATATATATATATATATATATATATATTTATATATATATATATATATAAGTATTCATTTTGTGTGAAAAAAAACTTATACTAATGAAAATAAACAATTATGTTCTACCGTCGTTTGCTCTATAATCCGCCCTTGTATTATTGTATAAAATATTTAATAGGACATACATAACCATAGTCAACTGAAGAGAGATAC
>NW_003302555.1:14284117-14292925 GCF_000004255.2 Arabidopsis lyrata subsp. lyrata
AATCAATGCTACCTACCCTGCTGTTCTTGAGTTTGTGGCCAAGTAAGATATGTTTAAACATCACATTTCTTTTACTAATATAGATAACTGTGAATCCTATTTATAATATCTAAAGTTGATTTCGTTTTCTTTTATTTGTTAAAAAATAGTTTACCACCTGATGTTATTCCACTGACTATCGAAGATTCGAAGGCAAAACAAGTGAATGCAGAACAGAGAAAAAAGGATTACTATGATCGTTTTCCAAGGAAAACCATCTCTGGACTATTTTGTTTTTCTGAGGTATTTGTATTTGATAATATTATTTTTTCTAGCAACTATTAAATTCTCTGTCTATACTACTAATTATCTATTTTTTTGGAATAGACTGGAAAGTGCAACATAATTTGTACCATAATGAATATCGACACAGACTATTCTTGGTATTTCTTTAGTTGCCTCAAGTGTAGCAAAACTGCCTATAAGATTCCAAAGGTTGAAAATGAGATTGTCAAGAAAGGCAAGAAAGAAATGTTTTGGTGTCCAACATGTAAGGAAGACACTCCTAAGGTGATACCAAGGTAAGACTTTGAGATTTGCTAATATATATCTACATTTGTCAGATAATAACTATGTACCTAATCTACTTTCCTGTTCCTTTGATATGTAGGTATCTTTTAAACGTTGGAGTGATGGATAGCACTGGAGACACTAAATGTCTTATCTTTGATAAAAGTGCACAAGATATAATCGGTGTGTCTGCAGAGGATTTGCTGGAAGGGAAGTGGGATGAGGTAAACAAATTTGTTGTTAATATGTATATAGACCATATTATTCAAATATCTTATATACTTATTTCAATCTATCATAACAGATTCAGGATCCTACAAACTTGCCTCAGCCAATCAGAGATTTGGTTGGAAAGACTTTCCAGTTTCTGGTGACTGTTGGAAAGGAAAACATCAATGAAACTGATGATACCTACAAGGTTTCAACCGTTTGGCTGGGTAATGAATCTGACAATCTAAATACTATTGAAGATTCTGACCAGCAGACTGACCAACGTAATGACCTCTCTATTGATCAGGTAATGTTAGTAGGTGCAACCAAAATCAATCTATCAAAAAGTTATTCAAGTTTATCACTAAAGGGCTGGATCGTGTTTCAATTAAATAGTGAGTACAATCAGTTATACTCAAGTCAGGGAATAAATTATGGATACTTATAACTATATAATTTAATGACTTTGTTATATGAAAGATTATCTATTATATATTGACTATCCTGATTTTCTTACTTACAAGAAGGACTTGCTCTGACCAATAGTGGTGAAACCATTGACCCTTTAGGTCCTACATCATCCACTCCTTCATCTAAGCGTAGTATGGATGCAGTTTCTGAGGACATTGAAGGTCAGGGTTCTACTACTAAAAAGGCATGTGTCTCTTCCCTTCTTGGTGACATTGAGAAGGAAGAGATTGAAGGTGGCAAGAATTAAGTTGTGCTGGCTGGGAATAATGTAGGGAGCTTGGCTGTAGCAATTAGTTTTTTATTTTTTTCTTTTGTTCAAGTTTCAAAACTTACTAGGTAAGTTCCCACGCTACGCGCGGGCTTATGTTTAGCTATGATGTTTTACAATATTATCTTTACTTTTTTCATTCATTTTAAGAACTTGTAGATTTTTGAAATTATTTTCATATGAAAGTATGAAACTATTAAATTTTATATTGTATATTTAATATATTTCGTAAAATTCACAAGTCCAAATTATAGATGAAAATAGAGAGTTCTTAAGTTTGTGAAAGTATTAAGAGAATTCAAAATAAACAAAGGTCATCAATGTGAGATATGTGCTTATCATCATTTTGTCAATATTGCCATTCGTCGAAGGATTTGTTTTTTTTTACTTGTGCACTTTAGTTTTAGGTAAATCAACATCACGAGTTTTCTCTTTCACCAAAATAATTTGAACATCATCTATAACCAGAAAGAAGAATAATATTGTTCATGGGTTGTGTTTCTATTAAATCTTCTACTAACTTTGTCTCTAAACCCAAGAACTCAGCTTCATGTATGCAAGCCAATTCATGAAACTATTACTTGCCACATAGAACCTACAATCAATCACTTTTTGAATTTAACTACAACAAATATACACACAATTTTGCATTTTGTATGGATAAGAAGTTGTAAGAACAAAAATGAATGACGTTGTGTGCTACCATTTATTCTATTCATGTTTTCCTTTTTTCTTTGTGCATTTTGCTCAGTTAACTGGTAGAACAATATTAATGTTAGTAAAACAATGTAGATATAAACATTTATAATAACCTTACAAACTCCTTGATAAACTTACCTTTTAACTATTTGGTGCATATAAAGGTAGGTATGAGGTGATGGAGTATAAAAACTGTTTTAGCTTTGAGAATGATGGCTTATGAAGAGTTGATATTTTAAAATGATAGAGGAGAAGTTTAAGGGTCATGATAATATGAAATCTAAGTGGTAAAAGTGTATTGATTAATGGAAGGTAAAACTGAACTTTATATTTTTAAACCCGACCCAGACGTTAAACCGGACTACCTTCTGACTCATAGAGTTATTGGGTAAACCGGATTCGATCACGGGTCAATTGATTCAAATTTTTTTAATGTATTTAATATTTCTAGAGATTATATAATTTTATAAATATAAAAATAAAATTAATCATACTTTGTTTAACAAAATATAAAGTCTAAAAATAATAATAGAGTGATTAAAATTTTAAAATCCAACAAAAACCATTTGAGAAGATCCTAAGAATTAAAAAAAAAGTTCTTAAAATAATTAAATAGTAAATACACTAAAAGACTAAAACTTCATATTTTATTCCAAAAAAACAAATGAATTTTGTTAAACCCATGCTCGGCCGGTTCAGCCAGTTCACCGGATCGCGTGTTAATGGCGGGTTTTTATGGGTTTTTCTAGTTTTAAAATTGGCGGATATTAATACTAAACCCAAACCGGAGAAGTGTCCGGGTCGCACAATAACCGATCGGACCGGGCGGTTCGGGTCGGACGTGAAAACACCGGTTTCAACTTTTAATTCTATTTGGACATGTGTCACTCTCTTAAGTGCTGACGTGTCACTCATATGGAGAGAGTTGGCCAACTTTTATATATATGATTTAGTTTTTTCCTTTAGCTATATGCTATTTAATTCTCAGTTATTTTGAATTCAAGCAATAAACTCTAAGCTTCTCCTTATACTAAACTCTTTGCAAAATATAAACTAACTTATGCTTAAACTAAAGATCACAAAACAGAAAGAGAAAATATACTAACCTGTGCTTTGTACTGATGAATTTTCATATATAAGCCCCATTACTGTAGCTAATACTGCAGATAAAAGAAAACACATATTAGTAACAAACATTGAGAGACTAAGATGAATCTATACTAATCTGACGATATCTATACTATAAATGGCTAACTTAATTAATATGTGAGATATATAAGTACATATATTTTAAAGGGCATATGTGCAAATATTTTAAAGATCTTAAGCTATTAAAATCTATCTCCTATTCTAAATCGTTAACAAATTGGAATAGTATAGCAGTATAGATAAATCAGTTTTAAAAGGGTTCATTGTTGTAGTATAACAACTGTTTTCACGACCAAACTGGCATATTTAACCTATTAATATACAAGATTCTATGCTAAAAATAAGAATCAATCAATTAGATTTTATTATGAATATGGAAAAGAAAATATATTCTGTAATCTTTTCAGTGTAATGCTATCACACTAAATCAGGCTGAGACGATTTCTTTATAATCATTACATAACCATTTTACACCTTCAATCCTAATCTACAGCTACTCGCCTCATTAGCAAAGAAACATCTATAAGGTCAGTCTTTTAATCTCTTTCAACATATAACATGTTCATTGACAAATGACATAATTGGAATTATTTTTCCTCACAAATCTATTTTGTTTTTCAGAATGAAGAGAAGAAAAAATGAAACAGTAAAAGAAAATAACAATGTAATGCAGACACCTAACACAAAGCGTTCTAGGTCTCAGCTACATGATGAAAACATAAATCCAAATCTACAGAACCAACAAGATAGGAGTGATGTTCAAGTAAAAGGGATTTTTAATCGATTGAGATCTGGAAATAGGTAACATACCAGCCCAACAGTGTGATTCTGAAGCCTTACAGACAGTAACTGGTCCTTCTTCTTCTGCAGCCATACAAAAGGAAACACAAGGTATGTAAACATTTATATTCCAACAATATAGCATCTACATATGATGCTAACTTATAAATAACCATAATGTATAGGATTTGCATCTACAGTTACTTATAATACGAGTGTAAGATCAGCCAAAAAAACAGCAAGGACACAGAGAAGACCTTTTCAAGATGTGCAGAACATTATTAATACATCACAGCTTCACAGCGAGGTTCACCAAACTCCACTTAATCCACATAAGCCACCAGAAAAAAAGGGGAAAAAGTGGAGTCCACCATCTGTTAATAGCAAACAAGGTATACATGCCTCTCAATAATATGAAACTATTACATAAAAAGTATTAATAGATCAACACTGATGGAGTAATGTTTATTTCATGAAGCTGCTAAGGGTATTATACTTACCAATTCAAGAATCAATCTGAGGTTCCCAAAGTCTTTGGCAAAGGAGAAGAAAACATCTCACAAGAGTTATGATACAACAATCGAAGAAGACTCTGATGAGATCCTGAATTCAAAGGAAGAAACATATATTAATATGAGTAAGTAAAAATCATTATGATATATTTTCTAAACTTAATAAAGCATCCACTAATCAGGGGAGAAAACTATGATAGGTGATTTGGAGGAAACACGTGAACAGGTTTACGAGTGTAGTAGTCCAGATGAAAATGATTCAGAAACATCTGAAGATTATGAAACCATAGACGATATCCCAATCGAAGTCAAACAAAGATATGAGTTTTTATCAATGTTAGATGAAAGTTTGACCAAAGCTTTTGGAGAAAGAAAAACTCCTAATGTTTCTAGCAGAAAGAACAAAAACATAGGTACTACATCATTGGTTTATTTCTAATTCTTTTCTTACACAAACTTTACTTATGCTAAACTGTCTTTCTGTTATTGTAGAGTATCTAGATCATGGAGATCCTGTCTACTCATGTTCCTACTGCGGTGCTATTATGTGGTATGCCGAACGCATCAACAGACATAAGAAAGTTCGTAAACCAATTTATACTCAATGTTGTCTGCAAGGATCTGTGAAACTGCCTTTCCTCCATAATCAACCAGAACTGTTATTTGCTTTGCTAACCAATGATGATGACATGAGTAGACACTTTAGAGAGAACATCCGAGCATATAACATGATTTTTTCATTTACTTCTCTTGGGGGTAAGTGTGATAATTCTGTTACAGCGGGAAGGGGTCCTAATATGTTTCAGATACAAGGAGAGAATTACCACCAGATGGGAAGTTTGAAACCTGGAGAAGGTGAATTTCCTAAGTTTAGTCAGCTATATATAGTTGACACAGAGAATGAAGTTGAAAACAGAGCAGGAATTTTAAGGTACATTCTCTAACTTAAAACAAGCAATTACAGTATCCAGACTTTGTGTTTTTTTCTGTAAGTATTAGTGTCGTTGCTAACTAAATTAATATTTCAGCAAAGGAAAATCTGCTGGGAAATATAAGAAGAAGCCAGAGTTGAGAAAAGAAATAATTGAGGCGATAATAAAGCTGCTAAATGAAGTTAATCCATACGTTGCTCATTTTAGACAAGCTCGTGATAGGTTTAATACCAATCCTGAACAGAGCTTTCACATGAAAATAGTGAGTGACCGTGTCAAAGATGGAAGAACATATGCAGTGCCAACAGCTTCAGAGGTCGCAGCGCTGATTCCAGGTGATTTTCACATTGGTATGCCAAGTCGTGACATTATTATTGAAGAAAAATCTGGGTATTTACAAAGAATCAGTGAAATAGAACCATGTTATCTTGCTCTACAATACCCTTTGTTGTTTCCAAAGGGTGAAGATGGTTATAGGACAGGTATTCAGAAAGGGAATAACCATGGTAAAAAGAAAAACAAGCCCGAAGGAACTGAGGAGAATGATTGCATAAGTTTGCGTCAATGGTATGCGTATCGTATACAAGAGAGAAAGAATGAACAAAGTATCCTGCTAAGGTCAAAACGGTTGTACCAGCAGTTCTTGGTTGATGCTTATACCACCATTGAAGCTAATAGGCTCAAATATATTAAACTGAATCAGTCAAGTTTACGAGCTACTAACTATGATTCAGTTAAAGAGGCGGCAACAACAGGAAAGACAGATATGAATGAAGAAGGAAAAGCATTTTATCTACCAGCTACTTTTGTTGGTGGGCCAAGATACATGAAGAACATGTACATGGATGCAATGTCTACATGTAATCATTATGGATTTCCTGACCTATTCATTACGCCAAAATGGCCTGAGCTGGTAAGATTCTGTACTGAGAGAAATTGTAATTCCGATGATAGGCCAGAGATCATAAGCAGAATGTTCAAAATGAAGCTGAATTCTCTAATGGATGATTTAACGAAGAAACATATATTGGGGAAGACTGTTTCATGTAAGTGATTTATTTTAATAGTTGCGTTAACAGTCTACAATTTAATTATCTGTTTCTGCTATTTTTTTAAATGTCGTTTAACTAATATTATTATCTCATGTTGTTCTCGCAGCAATGTATACAATTGAGTTCCAGAAAAGAGGTCTTCCTCATGCACATATATTGATATGGATGCATCCAAGTTCTAAGTTTCCAAAACCAGAAGACATTGATAAAATCATTTCTGCGGAAATTCCTGACAAGAATAAAGAACCAGAACTTTATGAGGTCGTAAAAGACATGATGATTCATGGACCATGTGGCGTCGTCAACCAGAATTCACCATGTATGCTTGAAGGGAAATGTTCTAAGTTTTTCCCAAAAAAACTTAGAGAACATACTAAGGTTGATAAAGAAGGTTTCCCTTTGTACAGAAGAAGAAAGACAAAGCTGTTTGTGGAGAAGTGTGGATTTAAGTGTGACAACGGATATGTTATACCCTATAACAAGAAGTTGCTGCTTCGCTACAGAGCTCATATTAATGTTGAGTGGTGTAACCAAACTGGCTCTATCAAGTACTTATTCAAGTATATCACTAAAGGGATGGACAGAGTTTCAGTAGTTGTTGAGCCTAATGAAAAGTCTACAAAGACTACAACTACTACAGAGAAGTCTGATAGTTCAAACAGTGGGGGCACAAGTAAAAATGAAATACAAGACTTCTTTAATTGCAGGTATAAAATCTACTTGGAATTAGGTAAATAGTTTAGATGCTTAACTCATTTCTAACTAATACATGTTTTATGATATTGTATCAGATATGTATCAGCATGTGAAGCTGGATGGAGAATCTTGAAAAATCCTATACATTATAGGTCAACGTCTGTTCAAAGATTATCCTTCCATCTACCAGGCAAACAACTATTATATTTTAAAGGTGATGATGAGGTGAAAACAGTTTTGAAAAAATCAGAATTACAGAATTCGATGTTTCTTGCTTGGTTTGAATTGAACAAGCGGTGTCCTAAAGCCAAAGATCTCACATATACTCAGATTCCGGAATATTATACTTGGGATGGTAAAACAAGAACTTTCAATATGAGGAAGCGACCAGGGAAAACAATCGGAAGGATTAATTATGTCCCACTTATTTATGAGGAAGGTTATTATTTAAGAGTGCTTCTAAATCATCAAACTGGACCTGAAAGTTTCGAAGACATCAAAACAGTGAATGGCGTGGTGTACAAATCGTTCAAGGAGGCATGTTATGCTCTGGGTTTGCTAGACGATGACCAGGAGTATATTGATACAATAAAGACAACCAGTTTTTGGGCTACTGGAAACTACTTGCGTTGTATGTTTGTTGTAATGCTCCAGTCTACCAGCTTATCTCAACCAGAAGTTGTTTGGGAAAAAACATGGGAACTTCTATCAGAAGACATCGAAAGAAAAAGGAGAGAGTACTTTAAAAGACCAGGTAATTTTTGATCAAATAATTTAGTCTCTTTGGTTGGTTTAAAGAGTTGTTACTTTGCAATTTTAAGTAGTTTTTGTCATGATTATTCTGTCTTACAAATAACACTGTTTTTTTACATATTTTTGGGACACAGAACTAACACTTACGGACGAGCAAAAACAGATGTTGGCTTTAAAAGAAATCAACAGCATCTTACGAAGCAATGGAACATCTCTAACAGCTTTCAGAACAATGCCACAGTTACCTGATGAGGAAATTGATGATAGTAATGTCTTGATACTTGATGAAAAAAGCTACGATCGCAATGAACAGAAGGAAAAACTTGAAGAATCGTTGCAGAAAATGACAGATGAGCAGAAGAGTGTTTATTTAGAGATCATCGATGCTGTTGATAATGACAAGGGAGGTGTCTTCTTTGTCTATGGCTTTGGTGGAACTGGTAAAACTTTTATATATACGACACTCTCAGCTTCTGTAAGATCTAGAGGTTCTATTGTGCTAAATGTTGCTTCCAGCGGCATTGCTTCTCTATTGTTACCTGGTGGGAGAACAGCGCACTCTAGGTTTGGTATTCCAATAAATCCAGACGACTTCACTGTATGTAATATTGAGAAAGGTTCAAATCAGGCAGAATTAATAGAAGAAGCGTCTTTGATAATTTGGGATGAAGCTCCAATGATGAGTAAGCATTGTTTTGAATCTATGGATAGGAGTTTCAAAGACATTATTAAAGGTG
>NW_003302555.1:14293025-14309151 GCF_000004255.2 Arabidopsis lyrata subsp. lyrata
GATCCGGATACCGTACCCCCTGCGATGCATACCGGGGTACGGGATAAGAAAAGGAAGGCAAGGGGTTGTTCCTCTGGAAAAGATGAGATAACCATGAACCCTGTATCCCCAACTCCCAAAAAGGCGAACAAAACAGCTGTCCCCCAAACCCCATGGATTTCCAGACGTGTAACGCGGTCGTCGTCAAAAACGGGTGGGATACACCTGGGCAAACAACCGGTGCAGACTGCTGAGATGGCTGAGAAACCAAGCGGTGTGGCATGCGAACCTCCCACAATGGTAGCAATAATTTATTACTTAAAGCATTGGATGTTAGAGAGGAAAGCAAAATTTAAAAAAGAGCTTATCAGAGAATTGTTGGAAGAGATGGGCAAAATTTTTGAACCCATCAATCCACACACTCCTCGAGCGAGATCTCCAACTTCTCCTACCGCTGAGTGCAATAAGCCACCAACCCCCATTCACATCTCCGACACCGATTCATTACACCACAGTGATTCAAAAACTATCCCGCCGGATGAGGTACATCTGTCGGTTATATGTGCTGTATTATCAAGTTGTGTGGACTCTCAATGACGGGTAATGCATGTGTACTAACAGACTGATGGAGATGGTTGTTGGGGTCGGATTTCATCCCTTAGTACCGAACCGGATTTGGGACACCTCAGGGAACTTTTGAAGACACCTCAGGGAACTTTTGAAGACACCTCGGGGAAGTGTATCAATCACCTCGGTGAAGCAAGCCATTCACCTCGGGGCGGCAAGACAATCGCCTCGGGACAATATGCCGGTCGCCTCGGGATCCACAGGCAAGCTCGGAAACCCGAGCCAGCTCTTCGACTGCCCGAGCCGGTTCAAGCCAGGACACCCGAGCTGCTTCCTTCTGTGTACCCGAGTCCATCACCTCGGAGGTATCTGAATAAGTCATCTCGGGTACCCGAGCCAATCCTTCCTGTGTACCCGAGCCGATTGCATGAGTTCTCCCGAGGCAAAGACTTAGTAAATATTCGTCTTTAAAGTACCATTTCCAAGCAAGGCGTCATTTCCGAAAAAGAAGGATCAGTTCCGAAAGACCCGAAAATGATAAGGAAGAATCTCGGAGGATCAACTCAAATCGGGAAAACTTCCGGAAACCCTGAAGAATAAGGAAATATTCCTAATCCGCGATATTCTAGCCGACTTCAAGATAAATAGAAATCTTCCGGGAATATTGCTGGAGAAGCGGTTTATGATCGCTATATAAAGAGACATTTGAAGGAAGAACAGATTCGATACAAGGTGATCAGTCTGGATCTTAAATTCCCTACAACAAAACAACAAATGTACCCCTGGAAGTGAGACACAATGATAGTATAGTAGAGATGGTGGGTTATAAAACTTACTCTTGAGGAGATGCAGAGAGTGTTTCCTTGAATATCTTGAATTCATCGTCCAAACCCACAACCATTGGTGAATATTGGGCTGGCTTGGCACGACTTCCAAACAATGCTTTCAGTCGTGCATCTACTACAAATGCAGATGAGAGATTTTTTGACCTATGCCTGGTACGTTTTTGTCTTTCCGGCGGGGGCGGGGTGACAGTCCTTAAAGGCACAACCGGAACCGGAACAGGTGAGACAACAAGAGCAGAGTGTGGATCAATGGGGGCATGGGGGGGGGGGGGGCTGGGATATTCCGGGGGTGAAGGCTCATGCGCCTCAGAATATGAACCACTCTCACACTGGAGTAAAATACGCACATGTTACAAAATATGATGCTGTACACCCACGTGAACAAAAAAATATGATGTTGTACACATGTATGGCCTTAAAAATTAATACTAATAAACAGCCATGAACTAAAAAAGTGATGGTGTACACGCCTATGTGTTATATTAAAAAGAAGTACATGTATTAAGCGGAAATAGAAAACAAATACCTCAACCGAGAAATCGCTATGAGGGGGCGAGAGAAACGCATCTTCATGCGTAGGGGTGCAAGGTGATGGGGACCTTGCGTGGGATTGGTCGCCAACATCCAACGTAGATGGGCCACCAAGTTGAACCTGGGGGTGGGTACAGTAGGTGTTGTTAGCGTCTTTAATAAATGTAAAAATATCCAGATACGATTGGTGTTCAAAGACAGTGGGACAGGGGTAGAAGATGATGGTAATGAAGTATTGAGATAAATAGAAACAAAATACCTCTTGGATAACAGGGATAGGCGGGTTGGTGGCAGCATCATCTTTCTTATCATCGGAGGCTCCATGCTGGGGCAGGTGAGGAAATAGATTTAGTAAGCATTTGTTATACAACTTCAAGGAGGGTACCCGTACGGATGTACACGTGAAAAACGGTGTACAGGTGTACGGGGTATACAACTAACAGTATAAAGGAGTACGGGTATGATTGATGTCATCGGTATACACAGGCAGTGGGGCGAGGGATGAAAGGGGATGGTATTAAAGTATTGAGATAAATAAAAATTAAAATAGAAAGCATTTCTGATCCCCACTTTAAAGAGGGTACGGGTGTACACAAAATAAACGGTGTACACATGATTTTGGTATACAGGGGTACGGGGGAACATGTGTGCGGGGGTACGGAGTACGAGAGTACGGAGTACGGATGTATAGGTGTACGGTGAACAGGGGTATGGAGTACGGGAGTACGGGTATGATTGATGTGATCGATATACACAGGCAGTGGGGCGAGAGATGAAAGGGGACGGTATTGACGTATTGAGATAAATAAAAATTAAAATACCTCCTCGATAACAGAGATAGGTGGAATGGGAGTAGCATCATCGTGCTTACCATCGCCGGCGCCATGCTGGGGCAGGAGAAAAAATAGAATTAGTAAGCATTTCTGATCCCCACTTTAAAGAGGAGTACGGGGTACGGGTGTACACAAAATAAACTGTGTACACATGATTTTGGTATACAGGGGTACGGGAGACATGTGTGCGGGGGTACAGAGTACGGGAGTACGGGTGCGCAGGTGTTCGATGTACAGAGGTACGGCTGTCTGGGTATATAGGGGTACGTGTGTTAGAAATATATTAAAATGCAATACCTTGTCTGAGATATTAGAAGGGGATTGATTGAGGCTGGCATCTTCGTTGATGCCGCAGGATGGTGAGCTCAAATCAGTAATAACATTCTTCACTACACCATATTCTTCCCACCAACAATCCCTATATGCCGCATTGTCAAAATCAGAAGATGATACCCCCATATCAACCTCACCTGTACCTGCTTGCTCTTTCCCATTACCTTGTTGTGGTTTAGGTGCGGGGGTTGATGCAGCTTTATCCCTTTCATCCTCATCAGGTTGATGGATCGACCGTCTAGCCAACTTGGTTAAAGGGAAAGAAGAGGGATTTGGGGATTCAACACGAGCTCTAATTCTGGGTGCAAACATTTTGCCCATTTCTTCCTTTAATTCCTGGACGATTTCACCTTTTAGAATATTCTCCCTCTCTACAGTCCAAATCTTAAGGTCAGCAATCATTGCTGCAAAATCAGAGGAACACTTAGAACACGCCCCAGAAGGACCTGCTGTGGAACTTTCCCCCTCAAAACCCGGTTGCTGTTGTTTAAAGTGGACTGTTTTGGTCCTCTTCTCAGTGTCTTTTTTGGATTGAGACCGGGTAACACGGGATTGGATTTGGATTCCTTCTGTTCTTGGTTTTTTCTGGGGGGAAGGGTTTACGGAAGGACCTGTTGACCTAGCTTTTTGTTTCACAGCCGGTGTGCGTACCGTGCGTTCTTTATTACTCACAGCCCCCTCCTGTTTAGCAAAGCGCCTAGGTTCAAGCCGGTCTCCAGCGGGGACACCTCCGATGAACTCTTGTGATGAAAATTCGTGTCCAACTTTAATCAATGTTTCCAACATCTCTACCTTCGAGTCATATACCTCGTCATCGCATAAGAACTCATCCTCATCCAACTCATCAGGTGCTTCCAAAATAGGGTGCACAACAAGCTACAAAGCAATAAGAAAACTTGTTAGGATTCCCATACATCATAGTTGTGAATACAGATGTACACACCAGGTGTACAGGGGATAGGGGTGTACTTGACAAATTGCTGTACATCTAAAAAGTAAACGATGTTCTAAGCTTTGGGAAAGATGTAGTAAGGTACATGTGGCTCTGTTTCCACTGCAACAATATCTTCCTCGCTTAGAAGGGTTACTGAGGAACTGCAACCATAAGGACTGTCAATAAAGGAAGACATGTCTTTCGGATTTGGTATCTTAGTTGTCAAAGAAGGAATGCATTCGAAGGCCATGAGCTGCAGTGGGAGAGGGAATCCATAGAAAGCACTATTCGTTTGCTTCAACCGAGCTACGAGAGATTCATTCGATGTGTACCCCATAGAAAAACGAGAGAAGGTGTTGGTGAAACTCTTCGTACCCCATGGGAATGAAAGGAAAAAATCTGTATCCTGCAGAAGACCAACAGTCTCCTTCGAAATTTTCAATTTTTTGTTGGAGCACATTACAATGCCATCAACAAGAACCAACAACGCCAAAGGTAGAAGTTTGTCTTCATCGAGTTTCAGATCCTTCAACATCTCAAGAACAGATTTTACCGTGGGAACAGGAGAGCCTGGCGGGAAGAGTTCATTCCAATATGCCTCAGAACCCTCAGTTCTTCTCTTGATTTCTTCATCCGTTGGCATCTTGGAACACCGCAAACCAGATATAATGTGGAACTCACGTAGGGAGAACTTTATAGGCTTCCCCCCAAACACAATCCACAATTCGTGTTCCTTCCCGGTGATAAGCTGCCTACTGAGAAGAGCATGAATCAACTTTACAGAGTTTGAACACCTCGCCACAGGGAGACTGAAAAGCTTGCCAAATTGAGATTGAAGAATGGTGGTCATTGCTTCAGTGTTTTCCAAGATACTGTAAAGGGTTCCGATAAGGTTTGCCTTTGAGTAAATGTTAAGTCTGGCTCCGGATGGATATGAATCAGCAGCAAATAATCGCGGTGGCAAAGTCGGAGGCCCGTCGCCCAAATCGCCTGAGTCTTCTGATGATGACATTTAGGAGAATTTTGTTAAAGAAGCCAGAGAAATTGGGGAATAAAACTGAGACAGAAGTAAACGAAAAGTTAATAATTGCGGAACGGTTGTAAGAATTGGATTTCAGATTTTAAACCACCAAATTAACCCCCTTTTACACTTGCGCACTTCCGAAGAAGTCGGAACCGTTACAACACCAACGCTCGAATAAAAGTGGGGAGGTTAAATTCGATTTTTCAGTTTTCAAAATTAGGAAATTGAGGCATATGGGCAGTTACCGAATTTGCCAGAATCCATCGAAAAACAACGTAAACAGTTAAATTTCCTTACCTCGATTCATAGGTGCCAGGTGATGAGACGGACCTCCAGCCGACTCCGGGTTCTCCTCCGACACCGGGTTCTCCTCCGTCTCCGGGTTCCCCTCCGTCTCCGGGTTCCCCTCCGTCTCCCGGTACACAAAAGGTTAATGATACTTTCTTTTTGTTTATATGCTTTGTTTGGTTGTCTTTTCTTGTTTGTGTGAATCATATCAAAGCTATCTCCGTTTGTATAATGTGTTCAACATCTTTGAAAAGTGTATGTATTATACAAACAACAGACTGTGAAACAATGGGGTTAGTTGGATAAGGATTTTGGTTCATTTGGTTTGGCTTTGTCATTTGTGTGATTAGTTGAAGCTATTGTTATAAAATCAAATTGTTTTTTTTCACCGGGAAGTTTTTATAACCAGAAAATTATTTCAACGTCCAATTAACGTCTAATTTTTTTGTTTAATTCAGTTGATTAGCTTTGGAACGTTTGACATAATTCGGTTTTGATTAGATACGGGTTTAAATTAACATACAGTAGTTTGGTTTGGTGTGCTTTCGTCGAACTCAATTCGGTCTGGTTCGCATACTAAAATAGGCCAGGGCCCAATAAACCGTAACTTACTAACTTGATTAGGCCTGGGCATATTACCCGAACCCGAAGAACCGAACCGAACCCGACCCGAAAAACCCGATCCGAATCTGAATCCGAAGTTTTAAAATACCCGAACGGGTTCTAAACTTCACAACCCAAAAATCCGAACCCGAATCCGACCCGAACCCTAACCCAAACAAGTACCCGAACATACCCGAAATATAAGTACATAGTTATAATATATTAGTAATATTTATACTTGTAAAAATTTAAGTGCCTAAATTATTTGGATGTTAAGAATTTTTGGGTGTTTTAGTTACTTTTGGCTAGATTTGGTTAAAAAATACTTGGGTTTTATAGATTTTTGAGTATTTTTCAATACTTTGCAAAGAGTCGGATACAAAATTTTTAATATTGGATACTTCGAGTAAACCCGAATCCGAACCCGAAATATCCGATCCGAACCCGACCCGAATCCGAAGTTTTAAAATACCCGAACGAGTCTTAGTTTTTTATACCCGAAAAACCCGAACCCGAAAAACCCGACCCGAACCCGATCCGAATATCCGAACGCCCAGGCCTAAACTTGATTAAGTAGTCCAATTTAGAATAATAACCCGACCCGGAATTGATCCGGTTAAATTCCGGGTCGGGTCATTTACTCGCGTGTTTCTTTCTTCTTCGCTTCATCCGAAGGAGGAGTTTGTTTTATCAAATCCACATTTCCCCAAATTTCTCTCTTCTTCTTCTTCGCTTCAGCCGTGGGAACCCTATCTCTCCCCTCTTCTCTAAAACCTTCTCTCGTTTCATCAAGACTCAATTCATCTTCCTCTGCATCTTCTTCTTCGTCTCCTAAACCCAACAATCTCTACCTCAAACCCACCAAACTCATTTCACCACCTCTCAGAACAACTTCTCCGTCGCCACTGAGATTCGCCAATGCTTCAATCGAGATGTCACAGACACAGGAATCAGCTATTCGCGGAGCTGAATCTGACGTAATGGGTCTTCTTCTTAGGGAACGAATCGTCTTTCTTGGTAGCAGTATCGATGATTTCGTCGCTGATGCTATCATGAGTCAATTGCTACTTTTAGATGCTAAAGATCCTAAGAAAGATATCAAACTCTTTATCAATTCTCCTGGTGGTTCTCTCAGGTTCAATCTTGATTTCGTTTCTTTGTTTTCTCATCTGGGTTTGTGCGTTAATGGCTAAAGTTTCAGTCTTTTTGCAACTTAGGTCAGATTTTAGGGTTTTAGTTGACATTGCAAAGTAATGCAATTCTGTGAAAGTTTCAAGTGTAATTGCTGTGATAATCCATTGTCTAGTAATAGAACTGTAAGAGCCGAAGTCTCTCCTCAGCTATTTGGCTAATGTTACTTGTGGTTGACTATGAGTAATCTTGTTGACTTGTTTGCACAATGATTGATTGGTTTTATATTATACTTCAGATGATCTAACTTAATGTTGTGATTGTTTGGTTTAGTGCAACCATGGCTATATACGATGTGGTACAGCTTGTGAGAGCTGATGTTTCGACGATTGCTCTTGGCATTGTTGCATCAACAGCTTCGATTATTCTTGGAGCGGGAACTAAAGGTAAGCGCTTTGCTATGCCCAACACTAGGATAATGATTCATCAACCACTTGGAGGTGCGAGCGATCAAGCTATAGATGTTGAGATTCAAGCTAAGGAGGTTATGCATAACAAGAACAATGTCACCAGCATTATCGCGGGTTGTACTAGTCGATCGTTTGAGCAGGTTCTCAAAGATATTGATAGAAACCGGTACATGTCTCCGATTGAAGCTGTTGAGTATGGTTTGATAGATGGAGTTATTGATGGAGACAGCATTATTCCTCTTGAACCTGTTCCTGATAGAGTGAAACCGAGAGTAAACTACGAGGAGATTAGCAAGGATCCGATGAAATTCTTGACTCCCGAGATACCAGATGATGAGATTTACTAAAGGCAAGCTCATCTAGAACCAGGTGATTGTTCATACTGACTATAACTACTTTTTGGTTATATGCTTAGCCATGTATTCTTCATCGCTAGTGGTGAAAACTGAATAATGTTTGAATCTTCATTGTCAAGAAGATGAATGAACATCTAAAACTAGTTAGACTGTTGTGATTTTCATTAGAGAGTAATCTGACATCTCTATATCTTTTTATCTCCAGGGATCTTCCAATGTGACTAAGACTGGCGGTTTTGAGGAAAAAAGCTCGATATCTTCTGCGGTTACTGGTGTTGGCTTTTCGAAACCGAAGCTGGTAGTACTTGCCTTTTGTAATCTCATATTTCACTTGTTCAGAAAATAATGTTCCTTGTATCACTCTGTTTCGAGCAAAATGACTTTAAGAAGGTGTAGTAGATTTCATTAATGACAATCTCTGTTTAAGTGTTCTATGGATTCAAGAAGTATCAGCAGTATTTTCTAGTATTCATAACCAAAAAAAAAATCAATCTTAATAAGCTTTAGTTACAATTTAAATGTTGGTGATTTAGGTAATTAAGTTCTTCTTTGTGAGAAGAAGTATCAGTCCACAGATTTATTTCTTCTTCTTTTATGGATTCAAAGTTTGCAAAAGACTGTAAATTCTTAGATTTGGGCCCTCTAATGGGCCTTTGACGTAGTCCTTGTCATTTGGACTCCAAATTTAACTTCTTTTTTAATTGTAACGTTTAGTGGAGCTTAATCGTGGCCACTAAGTATTCCACGTCAGCAGTTGAAAAAGTGAAGCTTTCTCGGTAAGCTTAATATTATTAGTTCCGACATTATTTCACCCTTTTGGTCCCCTTTTGGTCCCCTAATTGTAACGTTTAGTGGAGCTTAATCGTGGCCACTAAGTATTCCACGTCAGCAGTTGAAAAAGTGAAGCTTTCTCGGTAAGCTTAATATTATTAGTTCCGACATTATTTCACCCTTTTGGTCCCCTAATTCTCATTTCATTACAATTTATTTTCATAATTTATAAACTCTACTTACTACCCATTAGAAATCTGCATACAAATTTTGAACATCACTCCCCAATTCGTATACAATTAAATGGGATTTTGATTTAGGAATTCTGTGAATTAGGGGTTATTTATAATTCTTGAAAAATACAAGACCCGATATGTAAATAGTCCAAAAGTGACGAAAACGTTCTACTTTTCCTTTTCCCTCTAAAAAGCTTCCACCTTTATACCACTTTAGGGTTCAATCATTAAATCCCTAATTCAATTTATCATCCTCTCTCTTTCGTCTTCTCAATTTCTGAATCAAACCCAAACCCATTCTCGAAATAGAGTCTTCTCTAAAGTTCAAAATCGAGGTTAATTGGGTTCGTCGGAAACGATGGCGGTGAATTTGACGGCCGGAGCGATAACGAAGATATTGAATGGAGAAGTGTCGAGTGAGATAGATTTGATGCCAGTGCTACAAGTAACGGAATTGAAGATGATTCAAAGCAATCGATATAAGTTTTTGTTATCAGATGGGATTCACTTGCAAGCAGGAATGCTTAATACTACATTGAACAGTTTAGTGATTCAAGGCAGTATTCAATTGGGTTCGATTGTTAGACTCACTCACTATGTCTGCAGTCTCATCCAGGGTCGAAGGTAATATTGCAATCTCGTAACCCTAGTTTCATAATTGTCTAAAGAACCAACCTTTGTTTAAAGTAGTTCTGGTGTTGATGATGATGACAGGATTGTTATAATTATGCAATTGGAGGTTATTGTGGCGAAATGTGATATAATTGGAACTCCTAATGAACCTGGGCAACGCGGTGGAGCGGCGGTTCCTGTTAACACACAAAGCAATGGTGGTTTTGACCAGCAACAAGCTAGAAGGAGTGATGTCAATGGTGGGAGATACGGTGTATCTGCTAATTCACCTCAGCCTCTAGTTGGTGGTCTTAACAGTTCCGACGCTGGGAGATATGGTGTATCGGCTAGTTTGGCTCAGCCTCAAGTTGGTGGTCTAACAGTTCCGATGCTGGGAGATATGGTGTATCGGCTGCTGCTTCACCTCAACCTCAAGTTAGTCAAAGATATGGTACTGGTTCTGGTTATCCGGAAACATCACCTTCCACCAGACCGTATGTGAGCTCAAATGCAGGTTATGGAGGGTCTAGGCAGGAGCAACCTCGGGCTCCTCCTGCAACAACCGCTTATTCTCGTCCAGTTCAGTCAGCTTATCAGCCACAACAACCACCGATGTATGTTAATAGGGGACCTGTGGCTAGGAACGAAGCTCCTCCGAGGATAATTCCGATTGCTGCTCTTAATCCTTACCAGGGTCGGTGGACCATCAAGGTCAGGGTCTCGAGTAAGGCAGAACTGAGACGGTTTAATAATCCGCGTGGGGAAGGGAAATTGTTCAGTTTTGATCTCCTTGATGCTGATGGTGGAGAAATACGGGTGACTTGTTTTAATGATGCGGTTGATCAATTCTTTGACCAGATTGTAGTTGGTAATGTTTATCTGATATCAAGGGGAAATTTGAAGCCTGCCCAGAAGAACTATAATCATCTTCCCAATGATTATGAAATACATTTGGATTCTGCATCAACGATACAGCGCTGTGAGGATGATGGTACCATTCCACGCAATCAGTTCCATTTTCGTAACATAAGTGATATTGAAAACATGGAGAGCAACAGCATGACTGATCTAATTGGTATTGTTTCGTCCATCGGTACCACAGTACCAATTATGCGGAAAAACGGAACTGAGGTAGATAAAAGGGCACTTCAGTTGAAGGATATGTCAGGCCGTAGTGTTGAGGTAACCATGTGGGGTAATTTCTGCAGCGCAGAAGGACAGCAATTGCAAAATCTTTGTGATTCTGGGGTATTCCCGGTTCTTGCTTTGAAAGCGGGCAGGATCGGTGAATTCAACGGGAAGCAAGTGAGCACCATTGGATCAAGTCAATTCTTCGTAGAGCCAGATTTCCCTGAAGCCAGAGAATTAAGGCAATGGTATGAGAGAGAAGGAAGGAATGCTAATTTTACCTCCATATCTAGAGAGTTTTCCGGTGTTGGCAGACAAGAGGTTCGCAAGGTAATTACTCAGATCAAGGACGAGAAGCTAGGGACCTCAGAGAAGCCGGACTGGATCACAGTCTGTGCCACCATTTCATTCATGAAGGTTGAAAATTTCTGCTATACGGCTTGTCCTATCATGAATGGAGATCGTCCATGCAGCAAAAAAGTCACAAATAACGGAGATGGGACATGGCGTTGTGAGAAGTGTGACAAATGCGTGGATGAATGTGACTACAGGTATATATTGCAGATCCAGTTACAGGACCATACAGGCCTAACCTGGGCCACAGCATTCCAGGAAGCTGGTGAAGAGATAATGGGAATGTCTGCAAAAGATTTGTATTATGTGAAGTATGAAAATCAGGAGGAGGAGAAATTTGAAGATATCATCCGCAGTGTCGCTTTTACCAAGTACATTTTCAAGCTGAAGATTAAAGAAGAAACTTATAGCGACGAGCAACGGGTTAAAGCAACAGTTGTCAAAGCTGAAAAGCTGAACTATGCTTCAAATACCAGGTGCATGCTAGAGGCAATGGATAAACTCAAGATAGGAGATGCAAATTCTCTGCCTATAAATACAGAGAGTTCCAACTACAGGTCTGATGCAGTTAATTCCGGTATTGGAACCTCAGGAACTAGAGACACTGCGTCAGTGGATGCACGCAGAGAATTCGGATTACCTGCAGCAAACCAAGTGGGTCAATATGGAAATCAGTACAGTAGTGGTGCAAGGTCTCTTGGCGGTATTACTAGCTGCAACGCATGTGGCAGCAACAGCCATGTTTCGGCAAACTGCCCAAGCCTTATGAGTGAGCCACAAGGACAATACATGAATGGCACACCAGGAAGATACAATGCAGGAGGAGGTATGCCAAGGCAAAATGTTGGCAGCTACTGAAAAACTCAAGTGACTTTTCACATCATCATAATCATCAGCAATGGTCAGAGGCTGTTTTGACCGTTTTAAGTTTGCTTATCTAGTAGACTACTACATTAGCATGTTTCATTTCCATTTTGTCGGTCTTTAGTGTTTTTGTTTTCATTGTATAACTCTCTTTATTATTAGATGAGGTCAAGTTTTCTGATCAAAATCTGATTCAAGTAAACTACATAGTAACTTACTTTTGCGTTAATAATATAGGTTACTGAGGGAATTATTAAACTTTTATTTAGACCCATTAAAAGGGATAAAACGACACCACTGTTTTGGTTTACACAATTCACTGAATTACAAAAACCTTCCCTCTCACACAAACATCCAATCCTTACATAGTAATTTGTAGTTTTTGGAATCAATAAGAACTTTCTGTCAATAACAGAGTCCAGTTGATTTAGCAGATTCTCCAACATTTACATTGAAATAAACCTCCTTCACTCCCTCTCCTGTACCACAATGTCCCCCAGAAATGCCTGAGTCGCCAGGGCTCTGGTTGTATTCAGAAACCATAGCGGTTTCAGTAACCATTTTCTCAGCCACTGCTCTGAGACGGTAACGCTCAGCTCTTGACCCAATCACTTGTCCTAAAATCGAAGCTCCAATGGTCAAAGCCATGGCTGTTTTCGGCATCAGTACAGATTTCCTAAGCATTGCTATAAAAGGCACAGCGGCATGGACCGCCACAAACCATGAAGGCGAAAACTTCTTGGTGTGTTCTCTCCATACACCAAGAGGCACATTTGCAGCCATTCCCATGAGAGCGATTGCAAGCATCTTTTCAGGTAAAGGCTGAGGGCGAAGACTTTTAACCAAAGCAGTCTTTGAAAGTGCAGCTCTTGCAGCTACTATAGGAGCTGGACATCTATATTTCATACCAGATGGCAGCGTTAATGCTTTAGAAACAAGAGGCATGACTTTGCTTGCAGCTCTAAAAGACTTGGCGATAGGACAATTCCCGGTTTTTAACCATTCGTCTCCAACTGCCTCATGTTTCGACGAGTCCCCAGACTACGAAAAGCAAGCAATCAAGTAAAAACATATCAGAAACAGTAACTCCTTGTAAATTCCAAAGTTATACACAATCTACAAAATCCTACCTGTTGGTTTTTGGAAGGTTTAGGTTTCTTCTGTTGTTTCTTCCATTTCTCAGAGAAAGGACCAAAGCCAAAAGGCCCTCCAGGACCAAAAGCTGATAGGCTTATAGTAGCTACTTTCCCCGCAAGTGGATTGAATTGCAGAGGAGCACGACGAGCCGTCTCATCTTCAAAATCATCTCGGAAACTAGAATGTCCAGAAAGCGGCACAATGCCATCTTTTCCATGGAACAGCTTGAATGCTGAATCAAATCCAGGACCATCTTCAAAAATCGGACCTTTACCTCCTTGCACCACCTACACAAGGAATTATAAACTTCACCGGAATAGCATAAAAATTTACTTTTTTTAACGGAAGGTAAGAAATTATTACCGGAATTGGAAGACTCAAGGAGGAGAAGGACAAATTGGTAGGCTTGTTGATGTTTCTCAGGAAAGGGCATTTCTGGATTATGCTTTCAGCAACAAAGGGACATTGAGATGATTCTTGATCCATTGAATATCCTTTTTAGCTCCTGAGAGATTGAAAATGAAAATGAAGTTGATGATCAAAACGAACAAGTATCCAAAATTGATTCAAGAGGAAAACAATTCAGCATTAGAATCTAACTTAAAAACTAGTTTTGAGTTTCATTTTCGGGTAATTTTAGGTTTCGAAAAAAAAAACAAAAAAATTACGCTAAAATTAAACGCACTATGAATCAAATTCCGCCGTGAAACCCTAAAATTCGAATGAAAAATAGGAGTTCTGCAACAATTTCGTATCAGAAAATCTGCATCGCACGATCAATTTAGTTATAGATTGAAAAAATTGAATCGTACGAAACCTAGAGAAGAGATCTGTTTCGAATAGAGGAAATTTTTTATGAAGGATCGATATGATAAATCAGAAAAACGAAGAGAGAATCAATCACCTGAGAACTTTCGCCGGGAAATGATTTTGGCAGAGTAGCTTAGATTTTTGAGAAAACGTGTGGTGAACACAGACGTGTTTGAGTTTCTATTGAGAGTTACCGGTTTAGTCGGTGAACCGTGAAGCTCTTTTTGGAAAACCGGTGATTGCCGGTTTAGTTGACTCTGTAATGTGAAGCACGTGGTTGTGTTCGGTGGAGAAACTGAACCACGAAGACTATTTGGTGCTGGATAATGGATCTCATGCCGTTTATCGCTACGATTTATCTGATCCAACGGTAGAGATTTAATGGGGTAGCTTTAGTGGTTGTTGTAGACTTGTACTAGTAGTGAACTAGTGATAAATAAATTTTAGAAATTTTGTTTTAATTGGGTTATTGATTTTTAGAATTATTTATTTATTATTTTTTAGAATAATTGGTTACTTGTTGAATCATATAGGCGACAAAACAGAAATAATATTTTTTTGTTATACAAGTAAGTAGTAACCTTTTTTTTTTTTTTTTTCATCGAGTAAGTAGTAACCTAACAAGTAACAAAATCCAATATCCAATATTCAACATTTAACACGGATGAAGCATACAAAAGCTAACAAGTAACAAATCCAATCGTTCGTAACCGTTTCTCTCCCAACGACAAAGAAGGCGACCTTTAACAGAGAAACACTTTTACTTTTCGTTATCTTCTCCGGCCGGCGTCGACTCCGACGTCGGCCGTACTTTTCCTTTTACTCTTCTGTTCTCTTTTCTTTTGTAGTTTAAGTTTTCTATATAAATCTCAATCGGAGAAGCGATTGTTTGTGCGATTATCACCAAATCTTCAATTTCTCTTGCTTGGTCCTTTCTCATCCGAAATGGTTTCGTATGGCAGTTTCAGTGATAGGGTTTTGGTGATGGGTTTGTCTGACAGCGTAGGACATGACGATCTGGATATGAGGATGTTATTGTTAACAAATCCATGGTTGAGTTTGTCTCAAGTTTGGGTCTCTACATCAATAGCCAACGCCACTTCGATTCTCGATGTTAGGGTTTTCGTTCCTCTTCAAAGAGGCGTGATTGTCCGTGCGATGATGATGTTCATTCACGGTGTTTTTCTGGGTATGTCCAGCCTTTTCGGTATGGCGGCAATAATTGACCGCGTTTTGATGCAAACTTACAGCATGGGACGCATATGGGATCCCGAAATTACATTTGAGGCATTTATCGTGAAGATCGCCAACGAGCTCTTTGATGTGAGATGTATAACAAGATGGGATTACACTAGTATGAAGTCAAACTTTCTAATGCGCATTATGACACCAAAACGGACTAATTGGTATCAGATTGTCGATTTTTCAAAACTTATTCCAGGAGCAACGGGTTCTTTCTATGTGATGTGGAGTTTCAAACAACGAAGGCCAATAAGACATACATATCACATTCGAGCAAGATGGTATATGAAGAAGGTACAGAACATGTTTAACAACATGATAGTGAGTAAGGCTTATCGAATGAAAGCATCGTCAAGTTCATTTCTTCATTTTTGTCATCTTCAGTATATGGCACATAATTTTGTTTATGTAAAAAATTGCTTTATGAAGTTTTGTAATGGTTTTGTAATTGATATTGTAATACCAATTGATTAATAAAAGTTTTTAGAAGAAAAAAAAAAAAAAAAGTAACAAATCCAATCAATTTTTGTTCATGCTTCTCCTATACACACCAGAAACCTAACAAGTAAAAAATCCAATATCCAATCTGCAACATTTATCATGGATGAAGCATATACAAAAGCTTTTGAAACTTCTTAATTTGTCAAAAAGATTAAAAGGATTATTATCACAAATTCATAATCTTTTTTTTTTTACGTCTAGATTTATTATTTATTGCAAATTATGAGAACTGTTACATAAACGATTCTACAACGGACAATTCCTTCCGACCCTTATTAGATCCATGACCTGACGACACTTCTCTCTCGGCGTAGAATCCTGGCGAACGACTATAATTGTACTTCACTGGAGATCTCCTACATACTTGCCTCATTTAATCTGCAAATTTATTAATAAATCATAATATCTGGGACTCGAACCCAAACCTCTTGATGTAGAAGCATTAATTAATCCTTGGTCAACCAATGGCCAAGGGAGCTTCCACTCACAAATTCATAATCTATGTAAGTAATTATTCTACAAATAGTTAATACCTTTTAAATTGATATATGCACTCTAGTTTGGATAATATATATAT
>NW_003302555.1:14310151-14421707 GCF_000004255.2 Arabidopsis lyrata subsp. lyrata
TGAGATTCTATAGTCATGTTTAATAAAGCCTAGAGGTAGGTAAGCCTTTATTTATAATGATTTAGGGTTTGTCTTGGAAACATAAATTCATTAATGGTAGCGTGCCCAAGTGGTTTAAACCATTTTTGGAAAATCGAGAAAAGGCAATTATTGCATTAAAAGACGAGCCGTTTTCCTTGAGAAAGGAAAAGGCAACCGTCGCATTAACTACAAAAGTTACTAAGGCTCAAGCCCAACAAGTTTACCGAGTTGACTAAACCCGAAGTGGGAAACTCGCTTTAAGCCGAGCTCAATTCTCGCATTCTAAAGAGAAAGGTCTGATCAGCCTAAAAATCTCGAAAGCATTGCCACAAGGCCACAAAAGGTTAAAAGCGGACTTTGCAAACCCGCATTTAATTTTAACCAAACCCCCTTGGGTCACAACCTAGAAAGGTTTAAAAGCCTCCTCAGGCAAATATCTTGTTCAAAAGAAAATAATAATAAAGCCTCCTTAGGCAAAAATAAGTTTGAAATTAAGTCTTAAAAATAAAGGGACAATCCCCAATTTAAAGTGGACACAGCCACTACGGAGCAGCAGCCACCTCGGAGTCCGGCTCAACAGTCGAAGCTTCATTCACGTCCTTGGCAGCTGCTTGATCAGATGAAGCTCCCTGACCACCCTCCGCGGTACAACCAACCTCCGGAGTGACCTCCGATACCATAGGAGCTACGGGCGGGACAACGTCCTCCGCCTCACTTGAGCCTAGGAATAATAATTCCAGTCAATCAAAGGTGCAAGAAAAGGAAAGGTAATAAATGTCAGGAGCCAAGCATTACCTGCCCAGTCTAGACCTGATTCGCTTATAGGAGGCGATTCGGTGAAGAATTCCTCGAAGTCCTGAGGGTTGAAGGTCGAAGTAGGAAGAGTTGCCAAGCGACTCCGCTTTTCAGAAAGATTAGCCGATAGTTCGGTTCTCTCTTGATCCTCGGAGAAATCTGCATCATGGATTTGATCCAGCAGGATCAGGTTGCTCTCGTGCTCCTTGATGTCAGATTCCAAGTCAGACCTAGCCTTCTCAGTCTGCATGAATCGGATGGCCCCTTGGATCAACTCCATCCCGCGTCCCTTGACCTCTTTTCTGGCTTTTGATGCCGACCTCGCCAACTCGGAGTCACGCAATTTGGCGATCGCCTTGTACTTCGCGTTGAGCTCGATGAGTTGGTTGTTCAGGGAATCAGCGTTTGATTCGGACTCTTGAAGCCTACCTTGGATACCAGAAAACTCTTCCTGGAGTTTGAGGTTCTGGTCGTACTGACCCTGCAGCTCCCCCTTTATCTGCGCGAGCTCGGATGTTAAATTGTCGACTTTGTCCTCCAGATCATGCTTGGAGCCGGCAGAAGAACTGAGTTCGGCCTCAAGGGCGGAGAGTTTCTTTGTCCACATGTCAATCTCTTTCTCCCGGCCAATGACCAACCCTTCGTAATGTTCGATCATGTCGTTAAATTCGCTTTGAGCCTGGCGTTATACATGAACCCGGGATGACGAGTCAGTTCGCAGAATGGCAATACAATAAAAAAATATACATAAAAGAAAGCGGAACTAACCCGAGATGAGTGATGCGCGTGAAGCAAATAACGTTCACGAATCGCAGGGCGCCATTTGTTGAAATCTGGCAAGATCGAACCCGAACGGGTCTTGAAGCATCGGAAGACGCTGCCTTCTGTCTCCATAGCTGCGAAGAAGGAAGAATTGTAAAAATTGGAATTTTAATAAAGACAAAAGTTTAAGTGTGTGTAAATCACCAAACCTGAAAGCGATTTGACTTGAGGTACAAGAGCAGGCTTCAGCCTCGAGGGAGCATCTCGAGATTCAGAATCTCCTTTTTTCGGAGACGCGCTCCGGGCGGTCTTTCCACTATCAGGCTGGGAAGAGGAGGACATGTCAACCGGTCGTGGAGGACCCATTGGTTCAGAAGGAGGGGATGACCGAGGTGAGCGGTCAGTCCGGGCCCTTGACTTTTCCCTCTGCGGGGAAGGATCACTGCGAGAGGACTTGTCTCTCTTTCGGCGAACCAAGTTCTTAATTGGCTCGTTACTAAAATCATCTCGGGAAGGATGAGGTGAATCACGGCGAGGAGATCGATCCCTCCGAGGAGAACGTGAGTCGCGACGATCGCGACGAGGAGTTAATCTGAAGGAAGCGACAGATCGAGCTCCCTCGGTGCTGACATCATCAACCAGCAAGGTTCTACTGTAGTCCTTCTTGTCTATAGAAGTCGCGAGAAACTTTTTCTTCTCCTCGCAAGCCTCAGCCATCGGCTTGGAAAGCAACTTACGCTTGGCCGCAAGGGCCCGAGATGACATTCCCTGAGTTGAGGGAGGGGGAGGAATTTGGTGAAGATGACCAGGCGGACTCATCCTGAGTCTGTGGTTAGCTTCTAGGAATCGTTCAAGGGTGAAGGAATTCCAAAGGGTTTCCCCTTCAAGAATTATTTTGAAGAATTCGATGAACTCTTCAGATGGGAGATTGGAAGCGATGAAAGCTGCGAAATGAAACAACGGTGTTAGCCAATAAAGATAAAGAAACAATCGGAAAAGATACGGGCAACCTAATCACTACCGGGTTTCGCAGACCACTTCGAAGGGAGAAAATCTGCGAGATTTCCAATCGAAGCGGGAGTTTTCTTAATTAGAAACCAAGGATGATGCCAATTTTCATCCTTGTTCGGAAGATGTGAAATGATGTTCCTGTTGGCATTGGGATATGCTGAGAAATACCCCGTTTTCTTCGATGAACTTCTCACGCTCAGAAGCTCATTTAGTTCAGCAACTCCGATAACGTAACCGGCCTCCGCCGCGATTGTTATAATTCCAAGAATAGTACGGAGAAGATTTGGGGTTAATTGGGGAAGAGCGATTTCAAGAGCCGCTAGGTATAGAACTAGGGCTTCGGGAAGAGGAAAGGTCAGCCCGCAACCTTTAAAATAAATTTCATACACACAGAAGTAACCATCACGATGGTTCTCTGGGGATTCTGTGGGGGAAGCTATTTGTGCTTCCGCCATAATTTCCGGCGGAATCTGGCAAAGCTCTTTCAACCGCTCGAGGGATTGAAGAGTACAAGTGGACCTATAGTGCGGACCGGCAATGTCACCAGGGCGGGTGCACTCGTCGTTACTAGAACGCCTCTCGTCGAAAGACGGAGACTCGGGTCTATCGGAATCAGAAGTCATTGGGAAGAAAGAAAAATTCAAGATCCGGCGAAGAAGGGTTTTGGTGAAGGAACGAAGAGAGAGGTTTTGATTAAAGTACAAAAGTAAAAGAAGAGAGTAATGGTGAAAAGAAGTTACCTCAAGCTAATGATGAAACCGCCTCGGAAGTCGTGTGGGAAGTGGGAAGGTTTTTCCCGTTTTAATAGTAATTAATCAATATACGGTCATAATGATGGCAGATGTCACTCGGTTAAAAATGGCTATTGCCGAAATTAAAGGAGTGATGGGATTTTCGGCGGGAAATCATAAAGATTCTCGAGCGCAATCTTTGGCCACTTGAGCATTTAAAGTCCTCCGAATTGGAATAGCACTTCGAAGAACTTGGGGGGCTAATTGTTGGTGTCGGATCCCGCACCAGAAGTACGAGACCAACCAAAGATTGCCACGTAATCAGGGTAATGGCCCATAAAGGATGAAGCCCATTGGACCCGTGAGCCGAAGGGATGTTCGAAATGGTTGTTACCATTTCGAGAATCCGAAGTGACTGCACTGTGACACGAGTTCAATGAAAAAGGCATGGGTAAGTCGGTTCAAGGACACTTGGGCCAAAAGAGGCGAGGCCCATGAAGATCAGAGTCAACTCAAATTCAAACGTTGAGCATTAAAGCCGAAGAATCAAAACGGACACATTTAAGAAGAAATAATTGTGCTTAATTACTCATTTTAATGTCGTTTATTTATGTATAAATATAGAGGCCAATGGCCATGTAAAGGGGATCTTCCTCTCAAGAGAGAAATACTATAGCAATTTTCGTATCAATTTATAAGTTTTTTTTACATATTTATTTTTGTCCCTCAAGAATAATCTTTCCCACTTAACAAAATACTTGAGTGTGTGAATCCGACTTCCACAGTTTTGGTCCAATTTTGATAGACTCAGGCATGCTACATATGAAAATAGTGGGATGAGGTTATGATGGAGGAATTAACCAAGTTGAGCTTCGAGATGCATGATACTTGTACATTACATAAAATGAGTTATCTATTGCCACGTCATCGATACACGGAAGGGCTATACTGCAGGTGACTTTTGAGATTGTGGTTTGACCTGCATTTATTTGACATGGAGGTTTGTCTTGCAAAAAAAAATTACATGGAGGGTTTTTTTTGCAAAAACTCCTTATGTTTTAAAACGGAGTTATCGGATGTCACGTCATCGCTACACGGGAGGGCTGTATTGCGGGTGACTTTTGAGATTGTGGGGTTGACTTGCATAATTCAGACTTGGAGGGTAAACTTGCAAACAAAATTGACTTAGATGGTTGTTTTGCAGAAAACCTTTTTCTTTCTAGTAATTAAAACTCATCTAAGAACCTCAGGAATGACTTTTGCGAGGATTAATTAATTTCGGATAACCAAAAAAAAAAAACCCTCATATTAGAGGTGTTTTAAGCCCATTGTGTTTTGTGTCCACCTATGCTCCTAAAAATGTCAAAAAAAATAAACTCTTTGATTAAAAAAAAATCTGTAATGTTGAGGAGGAAGTTCTAGACAACATTATTATATTTATGATATATTTAGAGGAAGTTCACGAAAATATTAACTATCTCATTTTTCACATGTTTTGGAGGTAGATGGAGAAAACAATTTTAAAAAGTTTTTAATGCAACAAAAAAAAATAGAGATAACATCTAAAGAGATTCAACTTTAAATAAAGGAAGATGAAACAACTCATATCTCAATATATTAACTGGGGAGCTAGCGGGTTTTTTCCGAAGTGAGACGGGCTTGAGGCAAGGTTGTTCTCTATCACCATATCTTTTCGTCATTTGTATGAATGTTCTATCTCGTATGCTTGATCAGGCTGCCATGGTTCACACTGTTGGTTATCACCCCCGATACAAAAACATGAGGCTCACCCACTTGTGTTTCGCGGATGATATATTGGTTTTTACTGACGGAAGTGTTAGATCCATTGAGGGAATCTTGCGGGTTTTTGATGAATTTGCAGCAGTGTCGGGGCTAAAGATCAGTCTTGAGAAGTCTACGTTGTTCTTGGCAGGTTATTCACAAGAACATCAACAAGAGCTTCTTCACCGGTTTCCTTTTTCTGCGGGTACTCTCCCAGTCTGTTACCTCGGCTTACCTCTTCTCACTCGAAGCATGACACGATCAGATTATCTACCTCTTATTGAGAAAATACGATCACGTATCACATCATTGTGGATGTCGGATTCACACACTCAAGTATTTTTATTAAGTAGGAAAGATTACTCTTGAGGGACAAAAATGATTATGTAAAAACTTATGAATTGCTACGAAAATTGTTATAGTATTTCTTTCTTGAGAGGAAGATCCCCTTTTACATGGCCAATGGCCTTTGTATTTATACCTAAGAAAACGACATTAAAATGGCTAATTAAGTATAATTATTCTCTCTTAAATGTGTCCGTTTTGATCTTTGGCTTTAATGCTTCAACGTTTGAATTTGAGTTGACTCTGATCTTCATGGGCCCCGCCTTTTGGCCCAAATGTCCTTAAACCGACTCAACCGAGACTTCGATACCAGACTCATGCCGAAATGCAGTCACTTCGGATTCTACTTGTGGCGATACCCACTTCGACTGTTCCTTTGGCTCACTGATCCGACGGGCTTTATCCTTTATGGGTCTTCCTCTTGTCTACGTGGCAATCTTTGGTTGGTCCCGGACTTCTGGTGCGGGATCCGACACCAACAATTAGCCCCCCAAGTTCTTCGAAGTGCCATTCCAATTCGGAGAACTTTAAATGCTTAAATAGCCAAAGATTGCGCTCGAGAATCTTTCTGATTTCCCGCCGAAAATCTCATCACTCTTTTAATTTCGGTACTAGCCATTTCTACTCGAGTGACATCTGTCATCATTATGACCGTATCTTAATTATTTACTATTAAAGCGGGAAACCTTTCTACTTCCCCCACGATTCCCAAGGCGGTTTCACCATTATCACTTAACTTCCGTGAGGTAACTTCTTTCATCATTACTTCTTTTACTTTTGCGTTTTTAGCCGAAATTTCCCTCTTCTCTTTCTTCGCCGACTCTTTCTTTGCCGGATTTTAAATTCCTCATCTTCTCCGATGATTTCTGACTCCGAAAGACCCGAGTCTCCATCCTTTGAAGGTGGCTCTAGTAATGACGAATGCACTCGTCCTAACGATATCGCTGGTCCGCACTACAGATCCACCTGTACCCTTCAATCGCTAGAGCGATTAAAGGGGCTTTGCCAGATCCCCCCCGGAATCATAGCGGAAGCGCAGATAGCCGACCCTACGGAGTCCCCGGAAAACCACCGTGATGGCTATTTTTGTGTCTATGAAATCTACTTCAAGGGCTGCGGATTGACTTTCCCCCTTCCCGAAGCCTTAGTTCGATACCTAGCGGCTCTTGAGATCGCTTTACCTCAATTAACCCCCAATCTCCTCTAAACTATCCTCGAAATCATAACCGTTGCGGCGGAAGCGGACTACATTATCGGGGTCCCCGAACTGAACGAACTTCTAAGTGTGAGAAGTTCGTCAAAGAAAACAGGATACTTCTCGGCATACCCAAATGCCAATAGAAACGTCATCTCGCACCTTCCGAACAAGGATGAAAACTGGCACCATCCTTGGTTCCTGATTAAGAAAACTCCTGCTTCGATTGGGAATCTTTCCGATGTACTCCCATCGAAGTGGTCTACGAAGCCTGGTAGAGACTAGGTCGTATATTCCTTTCCTGTTCATTTTATTTTTTTTTACTGACCAAATTCGTTGTTTCACTTCGCAGCTCTTATCACTTCAATTCTCCCGACTGAAGAATTTGTCAAGTTCTTCAAAACAATCCTCGAAGGGGAAACCCTTTGGAATTCTTTCACCCTCGATCGGTTTGTCGAGGCCAACCGAAAACTCAGGATGAGTCCTCCCAATCTACTTCATTGTCTTCCGCCTCCTCCCTCAACTCAGGGAATGTCAGCTCGGGCCCTTACTGCCCAGCGTAAGAAACTCTCCAAGCCGATAGCAGAGGCTTGTGATGAAAACAAGGCGTTCCTTGCGGCCGCCATTGACAAAAAAGATTACAGCAGGACCCTGCTGGTTGATGATAACAGCTCCGAGGGAGCCAGATCCGTTGCTGCTTATAGGCTAACACCTCGTCGCGAACGTCATGACGAACGTTCTCCTCGGAGAGAGCGATCTCCTCGTCGTGATTCTCCTCGTCCTCCCCGAGATGATTTCAGCAATGAACCACTTAAGAATTTGGTTCGTAGGAAGAGGGACAAGTCATCCCGTAGTGACTCGTCTCCGCGAAGGGAGAAATCAAGGGCCCGGACTGACCGTTCACCTCGATCATCCCCTCCCACTGAACCAATGGGTCCTCCCCGACCTGTTGACATGTCTTCTTCTTCCCAGCCCGACAGCAAAAAGACTGCTCGGAGTGCATCTCCTAAAAAGGGAGATTCTGAATCTCGAGATGTTTCCTCGAGGTTAAAGCCTGTTCTTGTCCCTCAAGTCAAATCGCTTTCAGGTTTGGTGATTTACACATACTCAAACGTTTTTGTCTCTATTAAGATTCCAATTTTTACAACTCTTCCTTCTTCGCAGCTATGGAGA
This sequence comes from Arabidopsis lyrata subsp. lyrata, assembly GCF_000004255.2. Taxonomy (NCBI): domain Eukaryota; kingdom Viridiplantae; phylum Streptophyta; class Magnoliopsida; order Brassicales; family Brassicaceae; genus Arabidopsis; species Arabidopsis lyrata. The sequence continues at coordinate 14,317,967 of NW_003302555.1, forward strand.
AAGAAGGCAGCGTCTTCCGATGCTTCAAGACCCGATCGGGTTTGATCTTGCCAGACTTCGACAAGTGGCGCCCTGCGATTCGTGAACGTTATTTGCTTCACGCGCATCACTCATCTCGGGTTAGTTCCGTTTTTTTTTTTTTTTTATTGCAATGCCATTCTGCGAACTGACTCGCCATCCCGGGTTTATGTATAATGCCAGGCTCACGGCGAACTTAACGACATGATTGAACATTACAAAGGGTTGGTCATTGGACGGGAGAAGGAGATTGACATGTGGAAGAAGAAATTCTCTGCTCTTGAGGCTGAACTCAGTTCTTCTGCCGGCTCCAAGCACGATCTAGAGGACAAGGTCGACAGTTTAACATCCGAGCTTGCGCAGATAAAGGGGGAGCTGCAAGACCAGTACGACCGGAATTACAAACTCCAGGATGAACTTTCTGGTGTTCAGGGTAGACTTCATGAATCCGAATCAACCGCCGATACCCTGAACAACCAACTTATCGAGCTTGACGCGAAGTACAAGGCGCTAGCCAAGTTGCGTGATTCTGAGTTGGTAAGGTCGGCATCGAAAGCCAGAAAAGATGTTAAGGGACGCGGGATGGAGTTGATCCAGGGGGCCATCCGCTTCATTCAAACCGAGAAGGCTAGGTCAGATCTGGAATCAGACGTCAAGGAGCACGAGAGCAACCTGATTCTGTTGGACCAGATCCATGTTGCAGATTTCTCCGAGGTGCAAGAGAGGGCCAAACTGTCGACCAATCTTTCTGAAAAGCGGAGTCGTTTGGCAGCTCTTCCCACTTCGACTTTCAACCCGCAGGACTTTGAGGAATTCTTCACAGAATCTCCTCCTATAAGTGAATCGGGTCTAGACTGGGCGGGTAACTTTTGGCTCTTGATACTCACTACCTTTTCTTACCTTGTACCTTTGATTGACTGGAATTATTTTTTCTAGGCTCAAGTGAGACGGAAGACGTTGTCCCACCCGAAGTTCCTGCGGCGCCGGAGGTCACTCCGGAGGATGGTTGTACCGTGGAGGGTGGTCCAGGAGCTTCATCCGATCAAGCACCAGTTAAGGAGGCGAGTGAAACTTTGACAGCTGAGCCGGAGTCCGAGGTGGATGTCGATCTGTAGTGGCTGTGTCCACTTTAAACTGGGGATTGTCCCATTTAGTTTAAACTTAATTTCGAACTTGTTTTTGGCCTAAGGAGGCTTTATCATTTCTTTTGAACAAGATATTTGCCTGAGGAGGCTTTTAAACCTTTCTAGGTTATGACCCCAAGGGGGTTTGGTTAAAATTATATGCGGGTTTGCAAAGTCCGCTTTTAACCTTTTGTGGCCTTGTGGTTATGCTTTTGAGATTTTTAGGCTGATCAGACCTTTCTCTTAAGAATGCGAGAACTGAGCTCGGCTTAAAGCGAGTTCCCCACTTCGGGTTTAGTCAACTCGATAAATTTATTGGGCTTGGGCCTTAGAAACTTTTGTAGTTAATGCGACGGTTGCTTTTTCCCTTCTTATTTCTTAAAAGTAGGGAAAACGGCTCGTCTTTAATGCAATAACTGCCTTTTCTCGATTTTCCAAAAATGGTTTAAACCACTCGGGCACACTACCATTATTGGATTTATGGTTCCAAGACAAACCCTAAATCATTATAAATAAAGGCTTACCTATCTCTAAGCTTTATTTAAATACGTTTTTAGAATCTTACTTGAGAAATATTACGAGAATGGAAAACGAAAAAGTAGCCCCCGTTGATCCCGGCAGCCCACTCTTCTTGTCCGGCGACGGTTTTGAACCGGCCGGCGTTCTCTTCCCTCACGCCGTCTTTCACTTTCCTTCAAAGGAGAAAAAAGAGGCTTGCGACTTTATTGACAAGGTTAATATCTGTCGTCTTTGATTAAAAACTTTTTGTTTCATCTTATTCATTCATCTTTATGCTAGGTTGCCGACAAACACCGTCGCTTGTGTGAAGAGAGGCAGCGGCTAGGCCTTAAAAGGCAAACACTCGAGGCTCGCATTGCTCGGGTGGAGAGGAAGATACGGGCTTTGGAAAGTGATCCCTTTCAATGGGAATGGCGGAACTTTGATTCTGTCGCTGAGATCCCGAAGATGCTTCGGATGTATCTCCGCGCTAAAGGAGTCCCGGGTCCCGTGAATGCCCCGGTCTATACCGTTCCATCCGACAGTGAAGAAGAAGACGAGGAGGAGGCCAGCACCTGTCGGAAACGCGTTCGGGATCATCCCGAAGTGGATGCCAAGAACAAGGCGTCCACTTCGAAGACTAAACCGGCGATGAAGGAGCCTGTTCCTGAGCCTCTTCCATAAATGTCCTCTAACTTCTTCACTTATTTTGAACTCGTAACGGACTTCGGCCCCTTTTTATTTATGGAAACATTTGCAATTTTCCTTACTTTTCAAATATTTTCGGAGATGCGTTTTTTAATGCAGGATCTGTTCGAGGGCATAAATCTCTCCGCGAATCACTCCATTCCTAGGATAGAATCCGCAGCTGACTTTGGAATATGACATTCCTATAAATTACAGTCTCAACTTCTCTTTTCTCCTCACCGTTCTCTTTCATTTTAACAGACATGGAGTTCAACCTTCGATGTTCAGAATCTCTGCCCGACTTCTCCAGGATCGGAATGATAAACGAAGATGTTCCAAATGAGCCAAACAGGCAAACTCCTCCACCTCGCGGCTTCTTCAGATCTCAGATCCGAGCTCCATGTGCTTTGATCAGGGATATCCCCATTAGAGACCAAGGAACAGCGATGGCATTCATAGAGGCACTCACGCTTCAACATCGGAAGCTTACATTGGAAAAGAGGAGACTCCGGAAGAGAATTAACCGGATGCAACGCAGGCTTACTACGGTATCAAGAGATCTCCACATCCTTGAATCTCACCCCGGAGAATGGATAGAACTCGGAATCTCTGACTTCGCTCGAATTCCAGACTGCATGTTGTCAATCCTTGACCTTGCTGGCCAAGGAGTCGAAGTGTTCTGTTCGTAAACAAGATCTCCATAATCTGAAGTGTACGATGAGGGATATTTTGCCTTATTTGCTTGAATAAACGCTCTTTTTCCAATTTCTTGTATGTTCGCATAGCCGAACTTTATTTGCTTCGCTTGTTCGCACAGTCGAACCTTTTCCTTTAATACAGAAATAAAACAAGATTTTTTATTAATAGCTGAACTCGTTTCCGAGCTGCCTACGTACCCATTTCGGGATCAAGCCACACCGTAGTTCATGTACATAAAAAATGCATGTAGCTTTAAACATAGAACTTCTTTAGGTTGATCACATTCCAAGGTCGCTTGACTGGTATGTCTTCTAAGTCTTTCAGCCTATAAACACCGTTTCGAACCACTTCGGTAACAATATAAGGTCCTTCCCAATTAATACCAAGCTTACCGGCGCCTTCTTCTTTTTTATTGTCAAAAACGCGCCTTAACACATAATCTCCCACGAAGAACGGCCTACTTTTGACTTTAGAGTTGTAATATCGGGCTGCTATCTGCTGGTAATTCTGAATCCGAATCAAAGCTTGATCACGCCTTTCATTTATGGTATCTAGTGAATCATTAAGCATTGCTGAATTTTCTTCCTCATTTAACGGTGCTTCTGTTCGGCGAAGTCCGGGCACATTAAGTTCAGCTGGTACTACCGCCTCCATGCCATAAACCAAAGAGAATGGAGTTTCCCCTGTAGGTCGCCTAGGGGTTGTACGATAGGCCCACAGGACGGGTAGGAGTTCTTCATACCATCCTCCCTTTAGATGATTTAAGCGTTTCTTGAGATTGCTCAATATCGTCTTGTTCGCGGCTTCAGCTTGACCATTTCCTTGCGGATATCGTGGAGTAGAATAACTAACTTTGATTCCCCAGTCCGCACAAAAGGCATCAAACTCGTGTGAAATGAACTGTGGTCCATTATCAGTAACTATTTCGTACGGAACTCCATGTCGGCATATAATGTTTTTCCAAATAAAGGTCTTTACCGCCGAATCCTTGATACCAACATACGCCTCAGCTTCAATCCATTTCGAAAAGTAGTCTGTAAGGACTAAAAGGTATTGCACACCTCGAGTTGATTTGTGCAATGGTCCAATGATGTCCATTGACCACCTCATAAACGGATATGGGGCAGAAATGGAGGAGAATAATTCCGACGGTTGATGGATCAATGGTGCATGGAGTTGGCAACGCTTACATCTTTGGGCGAACTTAACACAATCTGTAATCATAGTGGGCCAACAATATCCCATTCTTTTAACTTTAAAAGCCATAGCCCTTCCTGATGAATGACTCCCACATAATCCTTCGTGCACTTCGCTCATAACGATTTCGACTTCGGGCCCAAAAATGCATAATAGGTAAGGGTCACTGACACCTCGTCTATACAATGTGTCTTTTGACAGACAAAATTTCGCGCTAACGATTCTCATTTTTCTGGCTTGCCACTTATTCTTTGGGAGCTCGCCTGTCATAATGTAGTGCTTTATTGGCTCCCTCCAGTCAGCCCCCCAGTCTTTAGCCGGAATTTGGTCAACCTTGTGAAATACTCGTGACTCTGGCTCGGGATGTTCGTTTGGTTCAAGAACATCCTCTTCGATTAATGGCTCGGTTTCTAATATTGTTTCTGGAATCACATCTTCAACTAAGACAACGGGTTCCTTGTTAGATGTATTTGATCCCCTTGACTTCCTCCGTTTGTTGGGTGGCGGTTCGATCTCTGGTTCGCCACGGTCGCGTGCCGCTGCTCGAGACCTTGTAACGACGAGGGTTTCTTTGTTGTCTTGAATGCTTCGCTCCGAAATGCATTCCACTGGAATAACTCTTTTCAACTCAGGATCTGATGTTGACGCCAATGCGGCAAGTGCATCCGCAGTTGTATTCTCTCCCCGAGGTATGCGGATTAATTCGAATTTCGAGAAATTTTTAGATAGATCCTTTACCACTTCAAGGTACGCTTCCATTCTTGAGTCTTTGGCTTCATAGTCTCCATTAAACTGGTTAACTACTAATTGCGAATCGCAATAAGCCAATATTTCCTTAGCTCCAACTCCTTGTGCCAATCGAAGTCCGGCAATCAGGGCTTCGTATTCTGCCTCGTTGTTGGAGGCATTGAATAACAATCGGAATGATTGTTCTAGAATTTCTGATGTTGGAGACTCCAACTTGATTCCCACTCCGGATCCTTGCTTTGTTGAAGACCCATCTACATGTAATTTCCAAGTTTGGTTCTCCGGTTGCTCTATCGTTCTAGGTATTGGTAGCTCGGTTAAGAAATCAGCTAAAACCTGAGCTTTCATACTGATCCGGCTTTTGAATTCTATATCGTACTCGCTTAACTCCACCGCCCATTTCGCCAAACGTCCGGACTGACTTGGACTATGAAGTATTGTTCGGAGTGGTTGGTTGGTTAATACTTCAACCGGATGGGATTGAAAATATGGGCGCAGCTTCCGAGCCGAAGTTACCACCGCGAGTGCAAGTTTTTCCATCATTGTGTATCTGGTTTCCGGATCCGTCATTGACTTGCTTACGCAGTAAATTGGTTTCTGCTCCCCACGGTCTTCCCGAACCAAGACTCCACTAACCGCGTGGTTTGAAACCGACACGTACAAATAAAGTTTTTCATCCACTTCCGGTTTGGACAGTATAGGTGGAGTGGTTAAGTATGCCTTAAGCTGCCCAAAAGCTTCTTCACACTTCTCATCCCAAAGGAATCCATTGTTCCCTTTTAGAATTTGGTAGAAAGGTAACGACTTATCTGTTGATCTCGAGATAAAACGATTCAGAGCCGCAATCCGCCCAGTCAACCGTTGTACTTCTTTGAAGTTTCTTGGAGATGGCATGTTTAGAAAGGCGTTAATTTGATTTGGATTGGCTTCAATCCCTCTTTCTGTCACGATATAGCCAAGAAATTCTCCGGATGGGACTCCAAATGTGCACTTCGCCGGGTTCAGCTTCATTTGATATTTATTGAGAATATCAAAACATTCCTCTAAATGCTTAACGTCATCCTCTTTCTTTAACGATTTAACCAACATATCATCTATGTAGACTTCCATTGTTTTCCCGAGATGATTATGGAACATTTTGTTAACCAACCGTTGATAAGTTGCTCCTGCATATTTCAAACCAAAAGGCATTACCTTGTAACAATAGATACTTCTATCAGTAATAAATGACGTTTTTTCTTGGTCTTCGGGGTTCATCATTATTTGATTATAACCCGAGAAGGCGTCCATGAATGTTAACAGTTCGTTCCCAACGGTGGACTCTACAAGTCGATCTATATGTGGGAGCGGGAAACTATCTTTGGGACATGCTTTATTGAGGTCTGTGAAGTCGATGCAAACCCTATCTTTCCCATTCTTCTTCTTGACAACGACAGTGTTTGCTACCCATTCCGGATATTGCACTTCTCTTATGGACCCTATCTTCAAAAGTTTACCCACTTCGTCATTTACTATTTTTGCTCGCTCCACTCCAAGCTTTCTTCTTTTTTGTTTCACCGGTTTGAAGCTTGGATCCACGTTTAGTTCATGACAAATTATACTTGGATTTATGCCAGGCATGTCCGCTGCTGACCATGCAAACGATGTTTTGTTTTTCCTTAAGAGTTCGATCAAAGCTTCTTTTATTTGGCCAGCCAAAGTTGCCCCAATTCGAATTTTCCGGTCCGGCTTGTCTTCTTCCAACACCACTTCGATTACTACATCGTCTTTCTTCTGCCCGCTAGGAAATTTTGTTTTTAGTCCCTCTTTTGCGGGCTTCGTTAATTGCTATTGAATCTTCATACGGTGGCTAGCTAGATAACACGTACGTGAAGCTTCTTGATCTCCCCGAATTGTTTCCACTCCTCTTGATGTTGGAAATTTGATACATTGATGATATGTAGAGGGGACTGCTTTCATTTGATAAATCCAGGGAGTCCCGAGGATGATGTTGTAAGTTGCGGGCTTATCGAAGACAACGAAGTCCACGATCTTCGATACCTTTTTGGCAAGGACCGGTAGCTTGATTGTCCCGAGAGACATGGCTGACTCACTTGTGAATACAACTAATGGAGACGGAGGCCCCACTATGTCCGCCCGACTAATTCCCATTCTTTCTAAAGTACTTAAAAGGATCAAATCGACCGAACTGCCTGTATCTATAAGGATCCTTGATACTTTGAAGTTGGCAACGTCAAGGATAATGACTAGAGCATCATCATGAGGTCTTTCGACGTACCGCGTTTCTTCTTCAATAAATGATATTGATGCACCTTGAAAATCGACTTCTTCGCTTAAGCTTGCTTTGAGTAGGATATTTCGTCTATGTTTCTTGATGGAACTTATCGAATCTCCGCAAAATTTGGAACCTCCTAGAATAACATTGATCTTACCCTTAGAATTCCTTGGTTCTTCCTCGTTGGTTAACCTTGGTCTTTTGGAATTTTGATCTTTGGAACTTTCCTATGCTTCGTGGTATTCCTTCACAAAATCTTTTATATCGAATTTGGAAAGATCTCCACTGGCCCAAAGCTCTGCGAGGTGCCTTTTAAGAACGCTACAATCCTTGGTTAAATGTCCGGTTACTTTATGAATGTCGCAATATAGACTTTCATCACGGACCCAAGTGTTTGATCTTCCTTTCCCTTGGAATTGCTTTCCGACGGTACTGTTGAAGGGTTGCGACCCAAATTTCTTTGGTCCTTCTCCCTGGGTTCGAACTTTTTGGTAGGGACGGTGATTGCCGGCTTCTCTTGCTTATTTCTTTTGGCAAAACTTTCTTTTTCGTCCTCTACCTCCATCCAGTTGTTTGCGCAGAAGAGTGCATCCTGAATTGTGTCTGGTTTATGAAGTATTAAATCTTCTTTAAATCTTGAATCATGTCGCAATCCTTTTCGTAAGGCAGATAAAGCTGATTGTTGTGAGATTCTTGGGAGCTTTGACAGCACTCCTTTGAACTTGGTGATGAAAACTCGAAGTGATTCATTTGATCCTTGTGATAAGTTCCAAAGATCGGCATCCGAAACGCTTTTATCCATAAGGATGGAATATTGTTTTAAGAATACAGCTGATAGCTCGTCGAAATTGCTGATCGAACCCGGCTCTAATTGGGTGAACCACATTAAAGCTTGACCGCATAGATTTTCCGAAAAAAGCTTGCAGTAACCTGCATCCTCATCAGCTTCATCCAATTCGACTCTTCCAGCAGCGATCAGGAAAGCTGCGAGATAACTCTTTGGATCCTCCAACCCGCTGTAAGGGTCCAACTTGAGTTTTCGGGAATCTTTGATTCTCAAACTCGCAATTTGCGAGATGAAAGGTGTTCGCCTAGCTTCTTCAATGACTCGATTGATGTCTGGCTCCGAACTCGTAGCTTGATGGAACTTTGACTTCATTTCTTTTAGTTCTTGGCTAACCTTCCTCATAGTCTCGAACTGGTCGAGGTTTTCCTGCTCGTATTGATCTGCAAGTTGAACTTCATCTTCGAGTTGTGCCTCTCCATCCGATGGTTGAACTACATTATTAGTAGCACCAGGAGTTGTTTGTCCGCTGGTTTCATTTCGCGCAACGGAACTTGGCGAGTTGAGTATCCTCCTTCGGATTTCCACAGGATTTCCTGCACTTAAAGAGCGAACACGAGTTTGTATAGTATTGACGTTTTGACTAAGAGATACCTGGGACGTTTGCAACGTATCGACGGCCTTTTCCACATCCGAGAACTTTTGTGATATGTCCGACATGGTTTGCTGCATAACTTTGAGGGTTTCGGCCAATGATGTCTCAACGGCATCTCCTCCGGACATTGCTGTTTATCTCGGAATTGTAGTAAAGAAAAATCTGACCACTCAAGAATCCTCTATCCCCACAGACGGCGCCAAAATGTGGATGTCGGATTCACACACTCAAGTATTTTTATTAAGTAGGAAAGATTACTCTTGAGGGACAAAAATGATTATGTAAAAACTTATGAATTGCTACGAAAATTGTTATAGTATTTCTTTCTTGAGAGGAAGATCCCCTTTTACATGGCCATTGGCCTTTGTATTTATACCTAAGAAAACGACATTAAAATAGCTAATTAAGTATAATTATTCTCTCTTAAATGTGTCCGTTTTGATCTTTAGCTTTAATGCTTCAACGTTTGAATTTGAGTTGACTCTGATCTTCATGGGCCCCGCCTTTTGGCCCAAATGTCCTTAAACCGACTCAACCGTGACTTCGATACCAGACTCATGCCGAAATGCAGTCACTTCGGATTCTACTTGTGGCGATACCCACTTCGACTGTTCCTTTGGCTCACTGATCCGACGGGCTTTATCCTTTATGGGTCTTCCTCTTGTCTACGTGGCAATCTTTGGTTGGTCCCGGACTTCTGGTGCGGGATCCGACACCAACAATCATGGACTGGTCGTTTTTTATCATTTGCAGGGAGACTCCAATTGATCAAATCAGTACTCTCAAGTCTCACTAACTTCTGGCTATCGGCTTTTCGTTTGCCAAGTAAGTGTATTAAAGAACTTGAAAGTTTATTCTCTGCCTTCTTATGGTCCGGACCTGAACTTAACTCAAGAAAGGCAAAAGTTGCATGGTTAGATGTGTGTAAACCAAGAAATGAAGGTGGTTTAGGCTTGAGATTACTATCGGAAACGAATACAGTGAGTATGTTGAAACTTATATTGCGAAAGACTCGCTATGGGTCAATTGGATTCATAAAAACTTGCTCCGTCATGGTTCGATCTGGTCAGCTCGCAGTTCTAGTAATTCGGGTTCTTGGATGTGGAAGAAAATTTTGAAATATAGAGATAAAGCTAAACCTCTTCATAGAATGGAGATTCAATCAGGTTTGGGTACCTCGTTTTGGCATGATACTTGGTGTTTTATTGGGAGATTGGTTGATAAACTTGGTCCCCGTGGTAGTATTAATATGGGTATTCTTTCCACAAGTACTGTCGTTGCAGCTCTCTCGTCGCATAGGCGCCGTAGACATCGAACTAATATTCTAAACCAGATTGAGGATGAAATGGATGCTCTCCGCCTTCGTTCTCCCAATACTGGTAATGACGTCTCACTTTGGAAATGAATCAATGGCTCTTTCAAAAGCAAGTTTAACTCTCAGCAAACTTGGCAAGCGATCAGGCAAACTAATCCAATCTATGATTGGTACAAGGGTGTATGGTTCCATCACTCCACACCCAAGTATTCATTCATAGCTTGGATAGCCATTCGTAATCGCCTTGCTACGGGAGACAGGTTAGTGAAGTGGAATGGGGCTGCAAATGGAAGTTGTGTTTTTTGTCAAGCGGATGTAGAGACAAGGGACCATCTCTTCTTCTCTTGTCCCTATTCCACTCAAGTTTGGTTAGCTCTAACCAGAGAAATGCTAGGCCTACGGTATTCAACACGTTGGGAGTCTCTAATCCCTCTAATCACATCTTCGAATTCCCCACATCTCCATCATTTTGTGCTGAAATATGTCTTTCAGCTCTCTATACAGTCTTTGGAGAGAAAGGAACGGGAGAAGACACGGGGAGTCGCCAACTCCTGCTTCCACGCTCTCAAAACTAATTGATAAGAATATGAGAAACCGGCTAAGTTCCTTGTCATTGAAGGGTTCAACCGCTTTCGAAGGCGGGCTGCGTTATTGGTTTAGTACCCATACTCGCAACTGATCCTCTCATGTTGTAATCTAGTATTTTCAGTTTTTCGGTTTGATGATGTATTTATTGTAAAACAGTCTTTTTTTGGTGAATAAATTTTACATTCATACAAAATATATATATTAACTTAGTTGTGTATGCACAAAATTATATAATTATTACCTTACATATAAATTTAAATTTATTATTTTATTACATATTACTATGTTATGAACTCATTTTCAACAAATATATTTTATTGTATCTATGTATTAAATTATTATGATAATATATTCAAATATTTGAATTATTACATAAAATTAACTATGTTTTAAAGTTATATCTTAAATATTTTTCACAGATGTTAAAAAAAATTATAAATAAAAATGTAAAAAATAAAAACTATGATTAAAAACACTTTTTAAACATTTTTTATGAATAAGAAATTATTTATAAGTGATAACATACATAACGAAGAGTTATATTATAGAGAAGAGATATGTTAGCGTGTCAAAACCAAAAAGACATAAAAAAACACAACCGGAAAAGTAACCGACAATGAAAAAAGTAACCGTCAATATTTTAACGAAGAGTTGCGATAAAAAGACATAATCAATAAAAAAATAACCGTCAATATTTTAACGGAAAGTTGCAATAAAAAAAGATAACCGAGAAAAAATAACCGTTAATATTTTAACGAAAAATTACGATAAAACGACACATCCAAAAAAATAACCGTCAACTAAAAATATAACTGTAAATATTTTAACGCAGAGTTACGATAAAAAAGCACAACCGAGAAAAAAAAAACCGTCAATATTTTAACAGAAAGTTGCAAAAAAAGACCCAAACAAAAAAATAACCGTCAATATTTTAACTAAAAATTCTGATAAAAAGACACAATCGAAAAAATAACCATCAACGAAAAAATAACTGTCAATATTTTAACGAAGATTTGCGATAAAAAGACACAACCAAGAAAAAATAACCGTCAATATTTTAACGAAAAGTTGCGATAGAAAGACACAACCGAGAAAAAATAACCGTCGATATTTTACGGAAAGTTGCGATAAAAAGACACAAACGAAAAAAGTAACCATCAATATTTAACGAAGAGTTCCGATAAAAAGACACAACCGAGAAAAAATAACCGTCAATATTTTAACAGAAAGTTGCGATAAAAAGACTCAAACGAAAAAAGTAACCACCAATATTTTAACGGAAAGTTGTGATAAATAGACAGAAACGAAAAAAGTAATCGTTAATATTTTTAACGGAAAGTTGCGAGAAAAAGGCACAACCGAAAAAATAACCCTCAACGAAAAAAATAACCGTCAATATTTTAAGGAAGAGTTGCGATAAAAAGAGACAACCAAGAAAATATAACCATCAATATTTTAACGAAAAGTTGCGATAAAATGACATAACCCAAAAAAAATAACCGTCAATATTTTAATGGAGAGTTGCGATAAAAAGACATAAACAAAAAATGTAACCGCAAATATTTTAACGGAAAGTTACAGTACAATGACGCAACTGAAAAATAACCGTCAATAAAAAAAGTAACCTTCAATATTTTAACGAAGAGTTGCGATAAAAAATACACCCGAAAAAATAACCATTAATATTTTAATAGAAAATTACGATAAAAAGACACAACTGTTCTGAAGTGCAAAATGTATTTATTGAGATTGTTATTTTGGTTAATAAAACCAATTTTATATGTAGTCTGATGGTTTATGTAAGAAAATTAGTAGTATTACTAACTAAACAAAAATGCAATGAAAAATATATAATGGAAAGACGTAACTTTAATAAACGAATAAATGCAACTATAAATATATAACCGTAAACTGAAAAGATACGAGTGTAATTGAACAAATATAACCGTAAATAATTCAACGAAAACTTAAAGAGAAAATTTAATAAAAAGACAAACCTATAAAACAAATTACCATAAATATTTAAATAAAAGGTTGCGATAAAAAGACGCAACCGTTCAGAGGTACAAAAGGCATTTATTGAGATTGCTAATATATATAGATTTATTTTTTACATTAACAATAATTTATCGTGTTTATTAATTTATAGGGACATTAATTATTTTATTGTATTTATTAATTTATCGAATATTAACTGGTAGATAGTTTATTAATCTCTGTGAAGTGACCTTAGTCTAGTGGCAGATGATAAGTCCACTGATGGACAGGCACCATCACACCAGGGATCGAGTCCCTCTCCTTACAATTTGTAGGGATTAGGCTAATGGGCCGGCCAGTTGTGGCCCAAGGTTGACAAAAAAAAAAAAAAAAAGTTTATTAATCTCTAGCCAAGCTGTATAGGCCCTCTTGATGATCTAGGACCACAAATCCCTTTTGATATATAACAAGAAAATTTATGTGTACAACCCTCTTTATGATGATACAGTTTATGTCTTGGACCCAAAAACGTTTACAATATGTTTTTCAAAAGATCAAAGAAAATTAATTAACTAATTGGTTTTTGCCTTTTTCTGCTCAAGTTCTCTGACTTGTATTGTGAATAAAAAAAAATTTACTCATGTTGTTCTCTGTAAACTCTTCCAACAAAATAAAACCAAAGCATCAAAAGCCAGTTAGTTTTTGTAAGTTTCTCTTCTTTAAATCAACCAAGAAACGGAGAAATTCCAACTTTTAAAGGCAACACTTTCTTTCTATTTGTGGTTAGCATTAGTACATGTATTGTCAAAAAAAAAAAATTAAACTTGAAATTGCACAATAAGTTTTCTGCTATATACTAACTCTATTATTAGTTCTAATTCTAGGGTTCAAGATCGATATATGGCTAGCAACTATTATTAATACTAGGAACAAGACCCTCCACGATATCGCGGAGGAAAGGATTTCAAAAATAAAGAGAAAAATACCAAACGAAAAATAATAATGAATTGAGATAACTTAAAAAAAATAATTTAACCATAAATCAAGATATCTTTTATGAAAATATGATAAAAAGATGTAACCCTCAGAAGCAGTTATTAAAATTTATATTATTATTAGAAAAAGTTATGGTGAAAAGATGCGATTATAAACAAAAAATATTAAACAAAGAGTTATAATGAGTAGAAGTACTTTTTCAAATTTTTAAACAATTCTAAACATAATTATATAAATATATTCAACAAAATATTATGAGAAAAAAACGCAATATTATGTTAAGGAGAAACAATCCTCAGAAAAAATTAAATAAAAACCAAAATTGATAGTTATTTAGAAAAAAATAAAATAACAATATAGATAATAAAGTATATACATACGAATATTAGATGGCAAAAAATGCAAATTTATATAAAAAAGTATCAAACAAAAAATAATAATTAATATATACAACCTTTTAGAAGAAATATATATATATATATATATATATATATATATATATATATATATATATACTTAAAAAGACATGAAAGTTTTGAATAGACAAAACTGTTTGTAAAAGGCATAATTATCGGAACTAAAAGTTTTTGATGAAAAAACACGAATAAAACATAGTGACAAGATACAAATCTAAATGAACAGATATAACTTTAATTATTGCTCTCGAAAATCTTTTATAAACGAAAATTGTTGCAACGGTTCATCAAATATTTCAAAAATTTTAATAGGTTACCAAATAAACTAAATGTTGATTAGAAAACATATTATTATGATTACTTGGAACATTTTGGCTTAGAAAATTGTTGGCATCTTCATTAAAATTTTATATTTTTAGTTGTTTAAAGTTTCTACATTTTTATAATCATTCCAAAAAAATTTTGTTAGATCAAGAATAAGAAGAAATTCTTAAATTTCAAATGATGTATGTTTAGAAATAGTTTAAAGAGTAAAGAATTTTGAGTGGTTTTGTAGATCAAATTATTTAGATTTATCATAAAACAAATAATTTGAGTGAAAGAATAAAAATTTGACAACAAACCCACGCATAGCTTGGATATTCATCTAGTATGAAAGAAAAATGGTAGGATAAGGTGTTATAATTTCATTAAACAAAACTAGATCGTAATATTAAGTGGATATTGAATTATGATGTGAAAGAGAAAATGATGTTGACTATATATTCTCTTCGTTTCAGTTTAGTTGTCGTTTTATGATTTAAATTTTGTTTCATAATAGTTGTCGTTTTAGGTTTTCAATGCAAATGTTTGGTGAAAATTCTAGTTTTATCCCTACTGTTTTAATGTTTTGGCCAATGAAATTTTTTATAAAAATATATTAATAAAGGGTAAAACAGAAAATTTAATGTTTTTCTTAATTTGTGTGAAAAAACCTTAAACGACAACTAAAACGAAACGGAGGGAGTATATTTGATTAGTTAATTGTAAAACATTCAATATTAATATTCGTAGTTTAGTACAATGTGTTAATGTTGTCGCACGTGGATTCATCCCTAATTCCCTATGTAAAATTACATAATAAATATAAATATATTGATAACCGAAAAATGTTGGCATTAATTAAATAGTACATTTGTATATATGTACAAGAACATAGTTATTTATAGCCACAAAGTTTTAGGTGGTTAATGAGAGCCACCGGTTGAGAGATTCCGGTGATTGGGGACAATTTCTATCTCTTTTGCTTGCCTAGAAAACTAAAAATATATAAATTAAGGACATAGTTAAAAATTAAATTGATGTATTTTTTTAAGAAAACACAATCATAAATTATATTTTTTAGTTATTAAAAAGATATTTTGAAAAATTGCGACAAAAATACAAAGCTGTTCAGATTTACAAAAGACATTTATTGAGATTGTTATTATTATTAGATACATATATTTTGTGAAAGAACTTAGGGGGGTGTATTGAATTAAGGATTTTAGAAAATTTTGGTTTTTTCCTAAAATCACATGTTATTCAACTAGTGATTTCTAAATATGTTCTCAAATCCTATGTTATTTGAATAGGAATTTATGTAAAATCATTCCAAATCATTTACAATCTCTTGTTATTCAAATAGTAATGTGTAAAAGTCATACCAAATCTACTGTTATTCAAATGTTAACAAGCCTTTTTTTAAAAAATATTGAAATGGATTTTGAGAGACTTTTGATACATGTTTAGTTGAAAATTAGGGCTAAGAAAATCACACCTTTAGAGGTGTAATTTGGATGGATTTCAGAAATAAAAATATCCACATTACAATAGCACAAAAACTCGCTCATCATTGTTTCGCCTCGTTGTTCAATCTCGAAAACAGTGATTCTCGGTGAACGTCGACCTTCAGTTTCAGGTATGAGAAACGTTGAACCACTTCTTCTCCATATCGTATATGCTCCATTCAATGAGATGATTCAATTGGTGGAGAAAATTCGGGAAACTATACCGAACAAAGCAGAAAATCGACCGACAAGACGAACGGCGTCGGCGGAGGAGGAGCTGGAAGATCTGCATGTCCTGTCATGTCCTAAAATCACATGTTTTCCATGATCAATCTCTGGTTATTTTCTCCAGTTTATACAATGTGGAAGGGTTTCAATTTCTAAATTGCAGCTCTATGTATTTTTAAAACAAAATTGATGAGAAGCTTGAACATAGAATTGTAAAGTCACGAAGGTTTCTTTTCTCATAGCCATAAATAAGCCACAATTTACATCTCAGAACACTTGTTTATATGAATGAAGTTGCAAAAGTGGTTATCTTAACTCCATATCTCTCAAGATGAACTCCATCAATATGCAAAAAACCCTTTAGAAAATACTTAAAACAGAATTATAAAGAAGGGATAATTAATGGATTACTTAACTAGAAGTATAAAAGTTTACTAGGTTGTAATAGATCACCTAGTACCATGGTTGTGTACTACCCATTAAGCAATCGAAATCTTCCATAAATGATAAGCTTACTGGATTATTCATGGTACTAGGAAAACAGGTGAACTGAACATTAGTAGAGGTAATGAAGAACAAGATGAAAGACTACATGTAGCACAAAAAAAAGGTTGAACAGAGAATTAATAGAGGTTAATAATTACCAAAAAATAATTTTGGGATGTCACACAAAATACTCCAATATCTTCTCAAATTTCATAACAAATCTCACCAAATGACCATTACAATTTTCTTTTTAATTATAATAAATCTTCTTAAAATTCACCAAATCACCGGATATTTTTCAGAGTCTCCTCAAATCTAAAATCCACCAAATATTCCAAAATCATTAATTCAATACACCCCCCTTAATGTTTAGGACCACAAAACGCTAAATTACATGTTTACTTGTGTGTTCCATGTGCAAAATAAAGGGAATTTTTTTGGCTATATGTAATATAGAGATTCCAACTCAATCAAATCACAAAGCAATGGCTCAAGTTCACTTCACCATCTTTATCTTTTCTTCCATTTTCGTAATCTCCTCATCGAGCTTCATCCCGGCGCCTCACCCCTTCGATCCCTTGACCGAGACTGAACTCAAACTCGTCCGAACCATCATCAATAAGTCGTACCCTATTGGTCATAACCATAAGTTCACTTTCCAATACGTGGGTCTCAACGAGCTCGACAAGTCCCTAGTCTTATCGTGGCACTCCTCACCAGGCCACAACGTCAAACCACCACCACGTCAAGCTTTTGTCATTGCCCGAGATAAGGGCAAGAGCCGAGAGATCGTTGTTGACTTTTCCACTCGAGCCATTATCTCCAACAAGATCCACGTAGGCAATGGTAACCCTAAGCTCACTATTGACGAGCAGCAAGCAGCCACCGCGCTTGTTCTTAAGTTCAAGCCGTTCTGTGACTCGATAGTGAAACGCGGCTTGAACTTGTCGGAAGTTGTGGTCACGTCCTCCACGATGGGATGGTTCGGTGAGAAGAAGACAAAGAGGTTGATAAGAACGATACCCTTTTATCTAAACGGATCGGTGAACACGTATCTTAGACCAATTGAAGGCATGACGATAATCGTTAACCTTGACCAGATGAAAGTAGCGGAGTTCAAGGACAGATTCACGGGTCCTATGCCAAAGGCTGACGGGAGAGAGTACCGTATCTCAAAGCTCAAGCCGCCGTTTGGCCCGTCACTTCGAAGTGCCGTCTTTTACCAGCCGGACGGTCCAGGATTTAAGATCGATGGACACGTCGTGAGGTAAAAGGATTAACAAATTATGATTATAAAAATGGTTATAAGAAAAAAAGAAGAACAATTATGGCTATATATAGATCAAATTTGGCAAACAATAGTTAAGCTATAAGTTAATTATGGACTATTTCAATCTACGATGACTATATCCGTGACATAGATTTATCGGGTATATATTATCTTTCGAAAATGCACGTAACATTCGATACTTTTGTATTTTTCAATCATGGCTTTTTGACCGTTTATAAGAAAAATTTCTTTCAGACATTTTGTTCACAGTAAATAAATGAGGCTTCAGCTATATATTAAATACTATATACTCTGTGAAAGAAACATGGAGACTGATACTATTGTAGTATTATTACTAAACCTGTTAAATATGAACTTAAAAATTACACTTTCTTATGATTTCGATGTGATGGTGGATAGATGGGCAAATTGGGAATTTCACATGTCATTTGACGTTCGAGCCGGTCTTGTCATCTCTCTCGCGTCCATTTTCGACATGGACATGAACAAATACCGGCAAGTCCTATACAAAGGCCATTTGTCGGAGATGTTCGTACCTTACATGGACCCAAATGATGACTGGTACTTCATCAGTTACCTAGACTGTGGTGAATTTGGCTGCGGGCAATCTGCCGTGTCCCTTGAGCCGTATACCGATTGTCCCCCAAATGCCGCCTTCATAGATGGCGTCTTTGCGGGACAAGATGGAACTCCTACAAAAGTATCGAATGTTATGTGCATTTTCGAAAAATATGCTGGAGACATTATGTGGCGACATACCGAAGCTGAAGTACCCGGCTTAAAAGTAATAAATTATAATATCATATCATGAAATCTATCTTCGTTTATAATATTTTATAGGTTTTTCCTTTGTTAATAAACAATATATTTTGTATTTTACTAGTGATATATAAGATGATTAAAAAAATTTCTGTTTACACAAACTGTTTTTGCAGATCACAGAGGTTAGACCAGATGTAAGTCTTGTAGCCCGGATGGTGACGACAGTGGGGAACTACGATTACATCATTGAGTATGAGTTCAAACCTAGCGGTTCCATCAAAATGGGGGTAACGTCGTTCGAAAACTTTTCCTAGCTTTATACATGCATTCTAATTTACATGAATTTAGTTGTTTATCATTTCCATCTTCGGTTACAGCTCCCTTTGTACAATAAAATATTATGTTTAAATTTAAATGCAACATAATATTTTGATGTATTAATTATTAAACATAATTTAAAAATTATAAATGTAAATGCAAGACCTGCAAATCAAAAAGTAAAAAAAATAAAAAACTAGTTGTAAAAATAATTTAAAAATACATATTATAGTTGTATTCAAAATAAACACATAAATGTATGTAGTTAACAATTACATTCCAACTCTAGCATAAATAAATAATAAGATTTAACCATGCATGTAAGTGTTGTAAACTGTGTTGTTCTATTGATTAATGAATGAGATTTCGATACATATATATACATGATGAGGGGAGACAAATCCCCATTGGGCTAGTAAACCCTAAAGCCCAAAAGCCCACTAAGTACAATATAGGCCGTCATAAGGAGAATCTTCAAGAACATGGGCATGGGCCTTCTAGGACATGGACATGGGCCTTCTAGAATATGCATAAGGTCCACGGTTATGGAGTCCATCCAACATGTGGTTTATAACACTCCCCCTTGGATGACATAACCGTGTAGATGCCAAAGGATCTCAGTAATACGCTTGGGGATGCTGCCTCATTAAAACCTTACCAGGAAAACCCATTGGGACAAAACCATGGTTAAGGAAAAAGAGTACAGCACGTATTACTCCCCCTGTTTTGGTCATCCCTGCAAGTCCTTAAGTCTCCGCATTCCAATTTGATGCGTGAGCTTCCTCAATGTCGATGTTGGTAATGCCTTGGTAAAGAGATCGGCTGAGTTGTCGCTGGATCGAACTTGTACCACTCGAACTTCTCCATCCCTTTGCAAGTCATGCGTGAAGAAGAACTTTGTTAGAATGTGCTTCGTCCGATCTCCCTTGATGTAGCCGTCCTTGAGCTGAGCGATACAGGCGTGTTGTCTCCTCATATGATGGTCTTTGATGTTGTAGTAGCTGCGCCTTGAAGAAGGCTGCCTACGTACCCTTGGAAGGGATCAAGCCACACGTAGTTCCTATCTATTGACCATGCCATAATCTGATTTTACCTGCATCAGCAAAACAAACTAAACCAAAGCAAACTAGACCTTCTTTGGTTAGATCAGTATAGAATAAAAACCCAAATAAACAAACATAGGAAGAATAGAATTTAAAATTTAACCAAACCTTCCTTCAAACCTTTCTAGTGCCTTTGGGTTGATCATGAACTAAATTTAGGCAAAGGAGGTTCACGGCAAAACATATGTCTGGTCTAGTGTGGCTAGCCAAGTACATTAACGCTCCTATGGCACTAAGGTATGGCACTTCAGGATCGAGAACTTCTTCCTCATCCCTTTTTTGGACCGAATCGATCACTATCCAATCCGAGGCTTCTCACCACCATTGGGCTGCTCAATGGGTGGGCCTGGTCCATATTGAATCTCTTGAGTACTTTTTCAGTATATGCCTTTTGATGCACAAGGATTCCATTATTCACGTACTCAAGTTGCAATCCCAAACAGAATTTTGTCTTGCCTAGGTCTTTCATCTCGAATTCTTTCTTTAGATATTTGACTGTTTGGGCGATTTCCCCAGAGGTTCCAAGGATGTTCAAATCATCCACATATACTGCTATTATCACAAACCCTTCGTTTGCAAATTTCTTTATGAAGATACATGGACTGATGGGATCATTCTTATAACCTTCTCTGACTAGGTACTCGCTTAATCTATTGTACCACATGCGTCCACTTTGTTTCAGTCCATAAAGCGATTTGTTCAGCCTTATGCAGTATTGGTCTCGAGACCCTTTCTTATCTTTATCTTTGAGCTCAATACCCTCTGGTAATCTCATATATATCATCCAGTGGACTTATATAAATATGCAGGCATTACATCCATTAGCCGCAAATCAAGTCTTTTTCTTTATATAGCCAGACTTAGCAAAATTTAAATGTCTTAGCATCCACCACAGGGGAGTATGTTTCTTCATAATCTATCCCCGGTCTTTGTGAGAATCCTTGTGCTACAAGCCGTGCCTTATATCTCACGATTTCATTATTCTCATTTCTCTTCTTCACAAAGACCCATTTGTGTCCTACTGGTTTTTACATCGAATGGTGTCCTTAAGGTCGGACCAAACTCATTCCTTTTCTTAATGATTCTTAGCTCCACGTTTTATGGTCTTGTACCATTTAATCAATCAAGTCTTTGAGTGCACTCTAGTATAGACGTGGGCTCCTGATCCTCATTTATATTCATAAATTCAAGTGCTACCTTGCATGCAAAATCATCTTATGTCGACATTTCTTATATGTTCCATTATGTTCCAGACATGATATAATCGATTTGAGATTTATTATGGTCAGGACCTTTAATACTTTGCAGCTTGGCGTCCCAAGCTACATTATATGGTACCTGTACCTTAGAGCCGGCCGGCCTTATCTCCATGTCTGGGATGGTTTCCTTAGTAACCTCGGATTCCTATTGCACCTTTCTTTGATTTTCGAGGATTTTTATCTTTGGAACCTATTGGTCTACCACGTTTCTTTCGTGTGTTAGACTCGGTAGCAATTTCATTGATTCGCTTTTGGATATCAATACGTACTGGTGCATTACAAGCTGGTATGTACGTTTTTGTAACTTTCTTTGGGTCAGCAAAGGAATCTGGCAATTGATTAGCTAGCTTTTCAAATGTATAATCTTATGGACCTCTGATTCTCATGCCAGAGTCCGAGGATCTTGCCAATTTAAGGATGTTTGATTTCATTATATTTCTTTTATTGCTTTACCCAGCTTGTTCGTCTCTCCACCTATAGTAGGAAATTCGGATTCATTCAAATGACAATCCGCGTATCTAGCCTTAAATAGATCACCCGTAGTTGGCTCTAGATACTTAATAATGGTGGGAGAATCAAATCCAACATATATTCCTATCCTCCTTTGAGGTCCCATCTTTGTTTCTATGTGGTGGAGCAATCGGTACATATATGGCACACCCGAAAGTCTTTAGATGGGATATGTCTGGCTCATGACCCATAAGTAATTGGGATGGTGAATATCTATGTTCACTAGATGGCCTTATGCGTATAAGTTCTGATGCATGTAAAACAGCGTGTCCCCAAGCGGCTACTGGGAGCTTCGACCTCATGAGTAATGGTCGAGCTATCAATTGAATTCGTTTAATGAAGGATTCCGGTAATCCATTCTGTGTATGTACATGTGCTATGGGATGTTCCACACTTACCCCCATGGACATACAGTAATCATTAAACGCTTGAGACGTGAATTCACCGGCATTGTCTAAACGTATAGTCTTAAGCGGAAAATCTGGAAAGTGGGCTCGCAGTCTTATTATCTGGGCCAATAACCTAGCAAACACTTGGTTTCTAGTAGATAGGAGACAAACATGCGACCATCTTGTCGATGCATCAATGAGGACCATACATATATCTCCTTGTATCCTTTCCAGAAATTTTAAGGTCTCTTTATTTACCTTAGCCGGTGATGGCCTTATAATGAGTTTCCCTTGTGAACATGCTTCACACGTGAGATTCTTAGGGATAACTCTTTTCTCTTTTAGGGTGTGCCCCTTTGAATTTATCATAAGCTTACGCATCATACTATGACCCGGATGGCCAAGCCGGTCATGCCATAAAGTGAATTTCTCGATGAACTCTTTGTTCATTGCCATATTAGCTTCGATCATATCGATTTTAATATAGTAGTGACCAGTGGATAATGCGGGTATAGTCTCTAGGACTTTCTTATGTCCTTGGGTGATCTCTTTGTTCCCTTCACCCTTTGTTTTAATATGGAAACCATTCAATCTTATATCTTTGAAACTTAATAAGCTCCTCTTCGAGCTGGGTGAATATAAGGCATCGCTTAGTTCAAGATGCGTGCCCTTTGATAAAAGTATATGGGCTTGACCATGGCCCTCAATAAGACTAGCTATACCCGCTATGGTGCTAATATTGGCATTTTTCATTATGAGATTTAGGAAAATATCTCTTATCTTTTGTGTGGCTCCACTATCCACCACAATTATGTTCTTGTCCTCGGCCATTTCTTATATGGACAAGAATCATGTTCTAAACATAAAATAATATAAAATAAATTCAAGCAAATAACAATCAATGAACACATAAAATGCAAAGAAAAACATAGAGGTTTTGATGTCGAAGTAAGATTTATCAACTTGATTCTTTTATGCAATCAGAAGTTTCATACTCTATTAGATCATCTTGATCATGTTCACCATCTTTATATACCAAATGGGCTTTAGGATTCTTCCCTTTTACACTCTCTTGATAGAGGTCACAACGATGTTTGGAAGTCCTACATATCTTAGCCCAATGGTTTCCCATTCCATATCTATGGTATACTCATTTGGTCGAGTGTTGTGGTTTGGAAATACCACATCGTCCTCGCCCTCGACCACGGCCGGAATTGGGTCTACATCCACGGTTATAGTGGTTCCCATGGCCGGATGAGTTATAGTGGCCACAACCACGTCCTTTCAATACCACATCTATGGCATACTCATTTGGTCGAGTGTTGTGGTTTGGAAATACCACATCGTCCTCGCCCTCGACCACGGCCGGAATTGGGTCTACATCCACGGTTATAGTGGTTCCCACGGCCGGAGGAGTTATAGTGGCCACAACCACGTCCTTTCCATCCACCACGGTCACGGCCGTGTGGTCTATCACTTTAGACGTGGTTAGATTCTTTGGATTCTTTCTTATCCTCTGCGGCCTTATTGGCATTAGGTAATGGGGTTAATCTATGAGGTCGTAACTCACTGTTTTTATCTGTAAGTCATTATTTTTTTTTTTTTTTCATCTAGCAATAGACTCATCCACGGACTTATAGTCCTGGATTATGAGACTCTCAATAAGATGGTGGCTAATATTGCCTTGTATCTATCTTTCTCTCTTGGCATTCTTACCTTATTAGATACATTCACCAAGTCCTTTTGACTTTAGGATAATCTTAGTATCCATTGCCCATTTTAAAATAATTATCTCCTAAGAGATTTAGGGCAGTAAAGTACAAGTTGTAATTCAACATCTACAAGGAAAAGTTTTGAGTCAAAATCATGTAATCGTTAGTGTCATGCGGTATTTGAGACCGAACCATGAATCGATTTACTTAGGGATTTGACTTTCCTCTTTTGCTTATGATTAGATTTCCTCTTTTGATTAGGATTAACTTTTCCTTTTCTTTTTAGGATTTACTTTCCTCTTTACTTTAGGATTAATTTTCCTATTTCACTTATGATTTTAGATTTTAAGATTTCCTATTTTAATTAGGATTTGGAAATTTTCTATTTCTTAAAGTTTTCCTATCTTGAATAGGATTTATGAATTTCCTAATTTAATTAGGATTTAGAGTACAATAGGATTTAGGATTTTATTTAGGTTTTCATGCTTTCTATTAGGATTTTAAAGTTTCCTTTTTTATTGAGGATTTTAAGATTCCCTATTTAGGATTTAGGGTTGTTAAGATTTCCTATTATCCCTAAGATTTAGGGTTTTAAGATTTTCTATTTTATTTTAAGATTTTAGGGTTTTAGGTTTTAGGGTTTTAAGATTTCCTATTATCTAGGGTTTCCTATTTTATTTAGGATTTTAGGTTTTAGGGTTTTGAGATTTCTTTTAAGATTATCTTTTCTAAGTTTTCTAGGGTTCATGCAATTTTAGTTTTAGGGTGTTAAGCATGTAATCAATCAAAGGAGCAAACAATCTAACAACCTAAACAATCTCAATCAAGCCGATTTAAACTTATGGAATTTTTGGATTAGATTCGTTTTAGGTTTTAGGTTTTTAGACCTTTAAAGTTTCGGTTATTAGCTTATGTATTTTCGTTTTGCGATTTTAGGTTTAGACAATTAAAACTTCTCTAGCAAATTAGGCGAGTTTAGCTTAAGCGATAATCAACTTTTTCTAGCAACATAAACGAGTCAAACAATCGAGCAAACAAGCAATCGGATCAAGCAAGCAATCAAATCATACAAGCAAAGCAATCACTTAATCAATCATCATTCGTTTTAGGGTTTCTCTTTGCTTAACTTTCAAGTTCAATTGTTGGTTCTTTAGCTTTAGGGTTTTGATGTTACCTTTCACCTTATGGGGTTGTATGGACTAGAACCGGGAGCTAAAGACCTCGGTAACTCACGCTGCTGCAACGAACCGCAAACAGTACCACGATGAACAGTACCACGATGAACAGTGCCGCGATGAACAGTACCGCGATGAACAGTGCCGCGATGAACAGTGTCGGCGATGAACAGTGTCGGCAATGAACAGTACGGCGATGAACAGTACCGAGATGAACAGTGTCGGCGATGAACAGTGCCACGATTTTTAGGGTTAGGGTTTTAGGGTTTTCGTTAAGAGCAAGTCGTGCTGATAACGTGTTGTAAACTGTGTTGTTCTATTGATTAATGAATGAGATTTCGATACATATATATACATGATGAGGGGAGACAAATCCCCATTGGGCTAGTAAACCCTAAAGCCCAAAAGCCCACTAAGTACAATATAGGCCGTCATAAGGAGAATCTTCAAGAACATGGGCATGGGCCTTCTAGGACATGGACATGGGCCTTCTAGAATATGCATAAGGTCCACGGTTATGGAGTCCATCCAACATGTGGTTTATAACAGTAAGATAGATATTTCCCAATTTGATTTGTTATAATTTTACAACTTTGATGTGCATAGGTCGGTTTAACCGGTGTTTTAGAAGTTAAACCCGTGGAATATGTTCACACATCAGAGATCAACGAAGACGACATCTACGGGACAATTGTTGCTGACAACACCGTCGGAGTCAACCACGATCATTTCGTGACATTCCGTCTTGATCTTGATATCGATGGTACCGATAATTCCTTTGTTCGTAACGAACTTGTGACTAAGAGGACTCCAAAATCTGTTAACACACCGAGAAAAAGCTATTGGACAACAAAACGAAACACAGCAAAAACCGAGGCAGAGGCTCGGGTGAAACTAGGGCTGAGAGCCGAGGAGTTGGTGGTGGTTAACCCTAATAAAAAAACGAAGCATGGCAATGAGGTTGGATACCGTCTACTTCCTGGCCCGGCTTCAAGCTCACTTCTTGCCCAAGATGACTACCCACAGATTCGGGCAGCATTCACCAACTACAACGTGTGGATCACGCCGTATAACAAATCGGAGGTTTGGACTAGCGGTTTGTACGCTGATCGGAGCCAAGGTGACGACACATTAGCCGTATGGTCCCAAAGGTACTTTTACATATGTTGCATCATAGGAATCATCCTACTATCCTAGTATCAGATATAATTTAAATCCTAATATAATTTATTATTAAATCAACGAATATATTTCAAGACTCATTTCAAACACAAACTAATAAAATAAGTGATTTACGGAAAATGGCCAAATAATGGGTATATTGAAATTAAATGATTAAAAGGTTTTACTATATTATTGTCTTTTTAGTTCGTAAAATAAAGTGTGCAAAGCTAACCAATTAGTTTTCTTCCCTTTTTTTTTTAATGAAATTTTGATATTTGTACGTATCTTTAAAGAACTTTAACTAAAGATTATATAAAAAAAATTATAAATAATTTTAAGGGATTATAGTACAAGTAAAAGTATATACATAGATCTGTCTCAAATTTACAAAAATGTAAACACCTGAAATGTTTTTGAAAACAATATAAATTTTATAAATATAACATGTTCTTATACAAAATTTAGATATTATTTTATACTTATGAGACAAATTTATGTGTATTTTTATGGGATTAAAAATTATACAAATGAATGTAACAGAGATAGGGAAATAGAGAAGAAAGATATAGTGATGTGGTACACCGTTGGATTCCACCATGTCCCATGCCAAGAAGATTTTCCGACGATGCCTACTATGTTTGGCGGCTTTGAACTTCGGCCAACCAACTTTTTCGAGCAAAATCCTGTCCTCAAGGCTAAACCTATCAATCTCACCACCATTCCAAAATGTACTACGAAGAGGAACGATTAATAACCAGCTCATCATTCAATGAAAGACATTCATGATTTGATCTGTATGAGGAATTAATTGTAAAGAGATTCCAAGAGATAATCATGTATTCATGTCTATCCATATAAATATGATAATATGAATAACTAAAATAAAGAAACTGATTTTTCTACCAAGTTGGTGTTAGTATTTATGTGTTTAAAAATGTTGCTTCATTACTGGTCTAGGTATTTTTGTGCCTAAAGCAGATTAATAGCTATGTGGCCCCTTAGAGCATCTCCAATCCACCTTTATATTTGCCTCTAAACTCTATTTTAGAAGCAAATTTACTCCAACTCACCTCTATTCTCACCTATAAAATAAAGATCTCTATATTTTACTATATATAGAGGTCAGAATAGAGAATCTCTATTTTTTCCCCTATAAATAGAGTTAAACTTTTTAGAGGAAAAAATAGAGAAACACATTGGAGTAAAAATAGATAAAATTTACCTCTATTATCGAGATAGAGCTAAAAATAGGGAAATACATTGGAGGTAGTCTTATATTTCAACTCCATTTTTTTTTCCTGTTTTACATGTACAGATTTCAGTTTATGAAAGATACATTAAGGTAAAAGAAAAGAGTAACTATAAAATGGTATATGTATATATACCTTGTTTTTTTTTTGTTTTGTTAAAAAGTATATATACCTTGTTGATTGATATCATTTAGCTAATATAATTTACCTTCAAATATGCTAATTTTCAATTTTAAATTTACGTCATCTTTTAACAATTATATAAAAATATTGGTAGATAACGTTATTGTTGGAAGAAATTAGTAGAATAACCTTGGTGATCAGAGAATCTTTAGTACGTATATGATGTTTGTGGATATGAGAAACAATCGAAGTACTCTCAGTGTAAGATGCAGAGGTTATTGATTACGTGTTCAAGGTTCCATCAAAATAGAGGTAACGTCAACGGTCTTTCAAAAAACTTTCGGTTATAATGTAATTGCTTATCATTGATACAACTCTGTTTTTACATTGAAATATTATGTTTACGTACATCTAAAAGAAACACATTAATATTAATTGCATGTATCAGACATAAATTGAATATCTAAATTAAATGTGAGACACAAACACAAACAAACATATTGCTTGTGATAAAAAAAAAATTTCCGTTCTATCCCTTATATATTAATAGAGAAGCACTCTAAAAAATAAACCTTACTTTGACGTGTTATTAACTAAACTGCCATGCTGACGTGTCGCTTTCAGAATGATTTTCCATCCATTTAAATTATTACCCAAATTTTATTAGACTATTTACAGATTTTGCTATTAGTGTTAATACATATATATCACACAAATAAAAAAACAAAATTATAACTAAAAAGTAAATAATTAGACAACTAATCTTCATATTTATATTTAACAACAAATCACGAGATAATATTTATATAACAAATTATTATATGTTTCGTTTTACACAAACGAACCTTAGATCACGGATAATAATTTTAATTATAATAATTTTATTTAAATCACTTCATCATGCACATAGTGCGGGTTGTTATCTAGTTTTTATTTAAACGTAAACAAACAAAACAAAAAATAGCTTCCAACTCTAAAAAGAGCAAACAATACGATTTAACATGATCAATATTCCCAATTTTATTTTGTTCTAATGTTACCGTTTTAATGTGCCTAGGTCGGTTTAACCGGTATTTTAGAAGTTAAACCGGTGGAATATGTTTACAAAGCAGAGATTAAAGAAGACGATATACAGTAAATCCTCTATAAATTAAAAACGTTAGGACCAGAAATTTTTTTAAATTTAGAGAGGTATTAATTTATCGATAAAATAGAAATTTTTTACTAATCTTCTAATTTCTTAAAAAAATTTCTATCTAAAAACAATTTTTTTTTATAAACCATAACTTTTAAAAACTAATTACAAGTAGAGAAACAATAATAAGTTTAAAAAATAACACAAAATGTTTTCAACTATTAGAGTCATATTTAATCAATTTTTTTACAATTTTAAATATATATCATAGTAATTCATATATAACATACATAAATTTATATAATGTAAATATATATATATATATATATATATATAAGTTAATACAATTATTAATTTATGATATAGATGGGACCATATTTTTACATGAGATTTTCAAAAAAAAAATGTATTTTATTAATTTATCGATTTATGTCATATTTTACATTGGTTCCAACTCGGGACCGAAAAAATTTACTCCCTCTGTTCCATGAAGTTTGATGTTGTGAGTTTTTCACGCAGATTAAGAAAATATAATTTTTATACTTTTTAGTTACTATTTTATTTGTTTAATAATATTAATTCTACTTCTCTGCTCTCTC
The DNA here is from genome assembly GCF_000004255.2 of Arabidopsis lyrata subsp. lyrata. Classification (NCBI taxonomy): domain Eukaryota; kingdom Viridiplantae; phylum Streptophyta; class Magnoliopsida; order Brassicales; family Brassicaceae; genus Arabidopsis; species Arabidopsis lyrata. The sequence goes on from NW_003302555.1 coordinate 14,347,255, forward strand.
TATATATTTGTCAGAAAAAAAAAAATAAGATTGATACAAAACATCAATCTTTATGGAACAAGAAAAAAACCCACAATATCATTTTTTATGAACCAGTGAAAATATTAATTTAGAGAGGTTATTAATTTATACAGTATTAATTTATAGTGGTTTTACTGTACATGGGACAATTGTTGCTGACAACACCGTCGGAGTCAACCACGACCATTTTGTGACATTCCGTCTGGATCATGACATTGATGGTACAAACAATAATTTTTGTACGTACCGAACTTGTGACCAAGAAAGCTCCGAAATCTGTTAACCAACCGAGAAAAAAGCTACTGGACAACGAAGCGAAAGACTGCGAAAACAGAGGCAGAGGCTCGAGTGAAACTAGGGCTAAGAGTGGAAGAGTTAACCCTGCTCGAAAAACAAAGCACGGCAATGAGGTTCGATATCGTTTATTTCCTGGGCTGGCTTCAGGCACACTTCTAACTCAAGATGATTACCCACAGATTCGAGCAGCATTCACTAACTATAACGTGTGGGTCACACCTTATAACATATTAGCCGTATGGTCCCAAAGGTAATTTAAAATAGTATAAATTTTCACATTTGGTAATAAAATGAGTCTATCTTTCACTATTTGGCAAAGTCAAATTGAACTCTCATCATCTGGCCATTTAGGTTTTTCCTGACAAAAATATCCTTATAACTGTATTAGTTTAGTTTGTTCTACAACTAAACTAAGTAAAAAACAAAAAAGATTATAATTTATTTCTTTTACTTAAATATATATAAAAGTTCAGAAAATCAGAATTTATGGAAAAAGCGACGAAATAACTCCAGAACGAAGGAGAGTTATTCTTTTTCCTAGAATCAAAAAAAAAATTGTTTTAAATCTGGAATTACGTGGTGAAATAATTGATTTTGCTTCATTATCAAATAGAGAGATTTTAAAGTTAAATAGATTAAGAGATTTCCGGCAAATTGGAGGAAAATGAGAAAATGGTGAGAAAGAAATTGTTATTCCAATGTTATCGATTTAACCACCAAACAGTTAAACAAAACTCAAAGTTTTTAGCTTTGCAAACTTAAATTATGCTAGATTTACAATATTTATATGTAAAAACATTCAAAACATAAAGAAAACAAGATTATGAGATAACTGCTAACGACTGCTGCAAAATTAGGGTTACAGAAAAGAATTCTTAGGTTGAAGATGACTGCAAAATTACAATTATATCCTTTATTGAATATCTTCTGTGTACGTATATGCAATTTACGGTGTACGTAATATTTACTGAATTAGTACATTAGAAATCTTTGGTTATTTTGATTAACATTTTATAACATAACTTACAGCAAATTAGATGGACCTGATATGAGAGGATAATGTTGTTGTATGATCAAAAGTAGGCCTGGGCATCCAGATATTCAGCTCGGGTTCATGTCGGGTTTTTTGGGTTTAAAAAATTAAGACCCGTTCGGGTATTTTAGGGTTTGGGTCGGGTTTTTCAGGTTCGGATTCGAGTTTACCCAAAGTATCTAACTATTAAAATTTTTGTATCCGATTCTATGCAAAGTATTGAAAAATACTTTAAAAATCTATAAAACCCAAGTATTTTTTATGCGAATCTAGCCAAAAGTAGCTAAAACACCTGCAAATATCTTAACATCTGAATAATTAAGCCACATAGGTTATAACAAGTATAAATATAACTACTATATTATAACTATGTACTTATATTTCGGGTACTTGTTTTAGTTCGGGTTCGGGTTCGGGTTTTCGGATTGTGAAGTTTAGAACCCGTTCGGATATTTTAAAACTTCAGAGTCGGGTTTGGGTCGGGTTCGGTTCGGTTCTTCTGGTTCGGATATTATGCCCAGACCTAATCAAAAGGTTATCGGTTAGATTTTTTCTTTCAATTTTTTAACTCGAACTACATGTTTATTTGTCAATGTAAACAAAAGGGCGTTTATGTTAAATCATCATCCACATCATTCTCGGCATCCAGTAACTAATTTTTAGAATAAACTCAGTAGAGTTCAACCTAAACACCTCAAATAACGTAAATGGCTGACAGTGTATGTCTTATTTTCTATAATACGTACACACCTACTTCAAAAAAAAATTCTCAAGTAAAAAATTTCAACTATTCTTCTTTTATGAATCTCTACTCACTAACAATAATAAATACATGAATTTCCATTAACACATGTATCATAAATTCAAAAAAATATTTTACATTTATATAATTGTTTATACGTGTAAGTACACATCAGCATAATCTTTATTATGTACATATACATAGGTACATGATAATTTTAATTTAGAATTTTTTACTAACAACGATTTATTGTAAAACAAAAAAAATTATAATTCAAGGTATATAATTTTTTTTTTGGAATATGGATTTTAAACGAAAGAAAAAAATTAGTTATAAACTAAAGTACGAAAATAAAAAATAATTATAAAAGTACAAATATTGAAAAATGTGAAAACAAAAAGAAAATGGTGAAAAATAAAACATGCTCTTCCGCCTCACCACCATGTAATGAAGAAAACTCATTATACATTTCGTAAGCCTCAACTGTAGTAACTAGCCAATTATCATTTAGTGCCCCACTTGCTGAACCTCTAATACCACACTCGAGAACATCACCCCAGTAACTTCGTCGCTACCATAAATATTGGTATCTATTTACGTAACAAAATCACATTCGCATCATGTATCTTGTACACAGTCGCTAGTGTACGTACATTGGTACAAACCATGTCGACGTGTTGGAGTCACTGTTGGTGTACTGTCACCTAAATGAAAAATGTTATCTCCGCCAGGTACACGCTGACTTATGTACGTACACTCTGCCAATAGATGACTGAATTCTCCTGGATGTTCAACAGTCTGTTGAGTGTGAATGACGTCCTCCCCAACATTCAGAATTCCATATTCTTCTATAGTTACGTCATTCCAATTGTTGCAATAGTAATCTTTGCCACTACCTTCACTACCGTCTATAGTAGGATCGAGGGTACTTCCCTAATAGATCCATCGTCGCCTTGATGATCATCATAACTATCATTCTCTTCGTTGTCCTCATCCTCTTCATCCTCACCTTTTTTATCGTCCTCACTGTGGTCTTGCTCATCTACGGCGTCATTATTTGCATCCACATTTGAAGCCTCTACAATAGTTTTTGGTGTCTTTGCACTCCCCGAGACATGGTCACTTTCAGCATCGTGACCATCAGTCCTAGCGACAGTATTCCCGTCTACCTTGACGGTTGTAGTAAAAGAGACAAACAAGTTGACATTAGGATTCCCACCACGAATCACAAAGAATGTACCCAAGCTCATTTGATTGTCAATGTAGACAGGAGGACGTTTACTTTCTATCATCATTGACATCTTTTCCGGCATCCAGTAACTAATTATAGGATTGCATTCAGTGGACTTCAAACTGAAAACCTCACATAATGTACGTACAAATTCAGTGTACATCATGTTTTCCTTAACACATACACACCGACCAAACTTGCCTTCCTCTTGTTCGAATTTCCATTCTTCTTCTTTGCATCTCCACTCACCAACCATAGTAAATACATGAATATCCATTATCCATCTGCATCATAAATTCATCAAAACCCTATTAAATGCAACTGAAAACATGATTCATATCTACAAAAACAAAAAGAATTTCCAACTACGCACTGTATAAATATAAATATATCCTCATTTAGCATTTCCAACAAAACAAAAATGGAAATAAAATTTTCTGGATTTTTATATCAAAAACAATGTTATTTTCGTACACAGTCGAGATCCAAGTGTGTTATAAAAAAAAACTTCTTAAACAACTTCATTACTACGATCAATGCTTTTCTTGTCTCCAAACTTTGTAAAACAACAAAATCAAAATTTCTCCAGCATCACATTCGTTCATATAAATTGGTTAATTTTTTTTTTCTTTTTTATCTCTTAAAATTATTTATACGTATAACCAAATATTAGAAGAAGTAATGATGAGTTTGCATTAATTAAAGTGGGCAATAGTCATGTCTAAACATTTTTAGCATTTAATCCTGATGTCACATAGTTTTTTAATGTTATTAAACCCATATTTTCACTGTACAGCCGCAAAAAACAAATAAAAAACGAAAATATCTGAACCCAACGATAAACACTGTACATCACTGAACCGCGTAACTGAACCGTACATGGAACAGTACATCGTTACACTGGCAGAGATATTTTAGTCAGAATTTGGCTAAATTGTCAAAACATGAAATGTGACGTTCACTTTGCCAAACCTTAAAAATAAAACATGGTCTTATGTCCTGATCCGCAATTAACCCATATAAAATATTAGTGTCCTATTCATTTTTGTCGCCGAATTGTTTAATCGCGTTCGCATCTTCAATTTCTCACGTGCAAAAAGAATATATTAATTTAATACCATCAAGAAATATTTTTGCCAATAAGTTTTAAGTTAAAACATAAACCAAGTCCATCAAAGCAAACAATAACAGCTCACAAAGAACAACATGGTTCCACTTCACTTCACCATTCTCATCCTTTTCTCTTTCATTATCGCAATCTCATCCTCAAGCTTCACTCCACCGCGTCACCCATTTGATCCCTTAACCGAGACCGAACTCAAACTCGTCCGAACCATCATCAACAAGTCATACCCCGTTGGTCCAAACCACAAGTTCACTTTCCAATACGTTGGTCTCAACGAACCCGACAAGTCTCTAGTCTTGTCGTGGTACTACTCATCACGGAACCACACCATCAAACCACCGCCACGTCAAGCATTCGTCATCGCTAGAGACAACGGAAAGACACGAGAGATAGTCGTTGACTTTTCCTCTCGAGCCATCGTCTCGGACAAGATTCACATAGGAAATGGTTACCCTATGCTCTCAAACGACGAGCTTGTTGTCAAGTTCAAACCGTTTCGTGACTCGGTAGCGAAACGTGGCTTGAACGTTTCGGAAATCGTGTTTACAACGTCAACCATTGGATGGTACGGAGAGACTAAGGCCGAGACGGAGAGAGTTATTAGATTGATGCCCTTTTATCTCGACGGCACACGTTAATATGTATCTTAGACCTATTGAAGGAATGACGATAATCGTTAATCTTGACGAGATGAAGGTAACGGAGTTTAAGGACAGGTCAATGGTTACTATGCCCAAGGCTAACGGAACGGAGTACCGTATCTCGAAGATGAACCCTCCGTTTGGGCCAACGCTTCACAACGCCGTTCTCTTGCAGCCGGATGGTCCAGGGTTCAAGATCGATGGACACATTGTGAGGTACATGTTTAACAAATTAACCCCAAAGAAATGATCAACATTTATGGCTATATTCTCTTCATTTGGCTCCATACGCATTATTGATCAAATTTCGCAGACAACAATTATGCATGCTATATATGGAAATTATATTTATAAAGTTTGTCAGTGCGATTGTGCAAATAGCCAAATAATCCTTTAACAAAAAAAAAAAAAAAAAAAAAACCAAATAGTAATAGCGGTTTGTGTCTTTGTGAGGTAAAATGATTGACAATTACAGGTCTCTGGATCTGGATTAATTAAAATACTCCAAACTTTTGAAATAAATTTTATGTTTGGTGATAGTTTAAATTTTTATTTTATCTGTTATAAATCTTAAAAATATAGTTTTAAGAATATATATATATATATATATATATATATATGTTAAACTAAATCCGAGCTGAATCCAGATATCTTAATCTTTAAACTAAATTATCCAGATTTGAAACTCCACCTACCATGCATATTTTCAAAACTAAAATCGAATCGGATCTCGAATCTTGTTTGCCTAACCCTAATGTCAGTAGTTTTTTTAGTAAGCAAAAGAAAAACCATCAATATTGCTTCACCAACAAATTCTTAACCCAGTTTGCCAATATTATTATAAGTCATCTACTAGTCTCTATTTTTTCGTGTGTATGCTTAATTATTCCGTAAATCCTTCATCTTTAAAAATACAACGACAGAAAAACTTTTGGTTTGCTTTCGCTACTTTTATTATAACCATTTTAAACATGTGTTGCAGTTTGCAATGAAATATATATATTTGAAAGTTCTGTGTGTAGAGGACCCATGCACAAGAAGTTTGTCCCAGTCTTATCTATTTGGAAATATATATCATGATTCATGAGTGGTTCAAACATTTTCGTGGATACAAAATAATATTTTTTCCAATCCCCACACAGTTATACAGATACTTCAGATTTCAAAAATTTGGCATCATATTCTTGTTTATTCGTTTATTCCATACTCAACAATTTTTCTTAATACTTTCACGGTTGTATTATATAAAATTTATTCTATCACTAAAATTAATTAAACAGACACTATTTCAATCAATGATGGGTGTGCAGTCCTATATTTGTATTTTTCAATAATGTCATTTTAACTTTTTATATAAATCTTATCTTTGAAATCTTTTGTTCACGGTAAACAAATTACTATGCGTTCGTTATGTATATACATTGTTAAAGAAACATGCATCAAACCGGGCCTTGTGGCCTAGTGGTAAAGGGGTCACAGCTGTGACTTCCGCCACCAGGGTTCGAGGCACGGCCACTGGCAGGTTTACATAGGGGAATTGCCAGCCTCGTGGGATTAGTCCTTAGGCCTAGGAAACTTTTGGGAGACCCGCAGTTATTCAAAAAAAAAAAAAAAAGAAACATGCATGCAAATTATTACCTATTACATCTGAAGTTTTGGAAAGTAAACGCATATATACCACTTACTAATTTCATACTTATGGATATATTGATGAGTATGTGGGCAAATTGGGAATTTCACATATCGTTTGACGTTCGAGCCGGTATCGTCATCTCTCTTGCATCACTTTTCGACACGGACGTGAACAAATACCGGCAAGTCCTATACAAAGGTCACTTGTCGGAAATGTTCATACCTTACATGGACCCAAGTGATGATTGGTATTTCATTACTTATCTTGATTGTGGCGATTTCGGCTGCGGTCAATGCGCCGTGTCTCCTCAGCCGTACACTGATTGTCCAGCGGGTGCAGTTTTCATGGATGGTATTTTTGCTGGTCAAGATGGAACTCCCGCAAAAATCCCAAAAGTTATGTGCATTTTTGAAAAATATGCTGGAGATATCATGTGGCGACATACAGAAGCTGAAATCCCGAACTTAGAAGTAACAAAACATTATGGTTATGTTATTAAAAATTCTATAAAATTTTATATAGTATGATAAAATATATGATTTATATATATTGTGTTTATATCATGATGCAGATTACGGAGGTTAGACCAGACGTAAGTCTTGTAGCCCGGATCGTAACGACCGTGGGGAACTACGACTACATAGTTGATTACGAGTTCAAGCCTAGTGGTTCCATCAAGATGGGGGTAAAACCGTCTCTTTCCAATTTTGTCTATAATATAGTATTAGTATATACATTTTCATTCATTAATATAATATACCAACATGAATCACGTGAATCATGATTTAACTGGTCTAATGATACCAATTTAATATGTGCAGGTCGGCTTAACCGGTGTTTTAGAAGTAAAACCAGCAGAATATATTCACACATCAGAAATCAAAGTAGGGGAGGACATACACGGTACAATTGTGGCCGACAATACCGTTGGTGTTAACCACGACCGTTTTGTAACATTCCGTCTTGATCTTGACATTGATGGTACCGAAAATTCCTTTGTTCGTAACGAACGTGTGACCACGAGGACTCCAAAATCTGTTAACACACCGAGAAAAACCTACTGGACAACGAAGCCAAAGACGGCCAAGACCGAGGCAGAAGCTCGGGTGAAAATAGGCTTGAAAGCGGAGGAGCTGGTGGTGGTTAACCCTAACCGAAAAACGAAGCATGGCAATGAGGTTGGATACCGTTTACTTCATGGATCCGCCGCAGGCCCACTTCTGGCTCCAGATGATTACCCGCAGATTCGAGCTGCATTCACCAACTATAACGTGTGGATCACGCCGTATAACAGGTCGGAGGTTTGGGCAGGTGGTTTGTACGCTGACAGGAGCCAAGGCGACGATACGTTGGCCGTGTGGTCTCAAAGGTACTTTATATTTCTGATAAAATTTGATTATATTTCGTCCGTTGCATGATTAGAATAAGTAATCGTATTATTAACTTTAAAATTTGAAAAGTTATATGACTAACATTTAAGTTATACAGACTCCATAGAGGTATTACGATTAGCGGAAAAAGAGGCACAATTGTGGCAATCAGCTCAAGTTGACCTCCATAACGAAAATCATGGTTCTGTGGATCTGGTAAATTGAATTCGAGTGAGAGATGTTTCACTTGAGTCAAATTATTCTGGATACCGTTGTTTTGTGGATGGATCATGGAAAGGAAGTGATAAGTTCTCCGGTACAGGGTGGTTCTGTACATCGTCAAATGGAGAGCCGCCAACCATGGGAGCTGCGAACCTCCGTAGAAGTCTATCTCCACTACATGCCGAAGTCGAGGCCCTTCTCTGGGCAATGAAGTGTATGATTGGTGCAGATAATCAAGAGGTAGCGTTCTTTACAGACTGTTCAGACCTGGTGAAGATGGTGTCTTCTCCAACCGAATGGTCGGCGTTTTCAGTGTATTTGGAGGAATTTCAAAGCGACAAGGAGGAGTTTTCATCTTTCTCTTTATCTTTAATTTCTCGTAGAGCAAATACTAAAGCGGATAATCTGGCACAAAAAGTTCGTACAGAACCGCTTCATATCACATATGTAAACAACATTCCTCAGGAATGGCTCTTTTGAGCTCTAATTAATTTTGGATGACAAAAAAAAAACATTTAAGTATATATATATATGTCAAAGTTCACTTAAAACATGAGCTGATAAAAAAAATCTTGAAGTGTCATGTTTTCAATGATTGGTATAAACAATTTATTATACGAATGAAATATATACCTTAGTAAATTATTTTTCGTCTACCGAAATGACTTGGACAATATTTAAGAGAAAAATGAACGTATATATATATACTTTTTCTGGAGAGGCTAAAATTATGTAATGGAATGAATATGACAGGAATAGAAAAATAGAGAAGAAAGATATAGTGATGTGGTACACCGTCGGTTTCCACCATGTCCCTAGCCAGGAAGATTACCCCACGATGCCTACTATATCTGGTGGCTTTGAGCTCCACCCGACCAACTTCTTTGAGCGAAACCCTGTCCTCAAGACCAAACCCGTCAAGGTCACCACCGCTCGAAAGTGCACTCCTACAAACGATTAATAAACAGCTTAATCATATCATTGATGAATCTGTTCTATTTGATGATGGATTGTAATGATTCAAGAAATAATATTATAACAATGTGGTTTCAAATAAATTTGGTTTTATATAGCCATCATATCGTTGTTGATCAACTAATCATCTCTATATCAAATTTTTTGAATTAACTGGTCTTTAAAAAAGTTGGATACGTTTTAGCCGTAGAATTTCGTAAATAGGATTTAACTTTTTTCAACCATATAGTATGCACTCGAGTTTAAATTACCAGAAACTAGAGTATACGAGAAATTACGAAATGAATCTCATACTTTTCTCCCCACAAATTTCAAGAATTTTTACATCTATGCATTTATCAGTTTATAGAGGTTCTTGATTTCTAAACTTGAACGTCTTTTGTTACCTTCAATTTGTTCATTCTGTTGTTTATATTCTCCCATTCAAAATTTTATATTACTACAATTGTTTTTATTAAACAACAAGAATTGTTACGTATTGTATTAATTAATTACAGTTAAAAAATGCATTCATTATTTATAGAATATGACATCACTAGATACAGGACCCGCGCCTTGCGCGGAAGAAAGTTGATGGTCATAATTTCGTTATAAGTAAAGAAATTGTTCAATCTTTAAAAGGATTGAATATTTTGTGTCTTTCAATAAATTTCTTTATATACGTATAAATCAGTGTTTTCACGTCCGACCCGAACCGTTCGGTATGATTAGTTAACCTGCGATCCGTACACTTCTCCGGTTTAGGTATTTTTTAAATACCCGATATTTAAAAAATATAATTTTTTTTTTGATAATGTCCGATATTTTTTTTTGCTCAAATACCCGGTTTTTTCAAAATCGAATAAAAAACCCACAAAAATCTGCCATTAATCCGTAACCTGATGAACCGGTTGAACTGACCGCGTATCGGATCAAAAACAAATCATTTGATTTTGAAATAAAATATAGGATTTTCGATTTTTTTTGTATTCACTATTCAGTTATTTTTAGAATTTTTTCAGTTGTTCATATTCACTATCCCACTATCTTAGTATATTTTATGGTTTTAGTTGGACTAAATTTTTTAAATTATTTTATTATTATTAAGGCTTCATATTTTGTAAAATATGGTATGGTTATTTTAATTCTAATTTTTATATTTATAAAACATATATAAAGATTTTTATTATTAATATAAATGCTAATTTATGAAAGCTGTAGATATATTCTTTATAACTTGAAAAAATATAAGGTAGTCATATATTTAGTTTGGAAATATTAGTTACTTGATAAGATTTGCTTAAGGTTGGATGTAACCTCTGTTACATTTTAATGATCTTGCTAATATAGAGATAAAGATGGTCTCGTAGCCTCTGTTACTAATATTAGTTACGTAATCATTTCTTTAAGTTTGTGGTATATTTGTTTTGGAAAGATTTGTTGCATAATTATCTGCAATTTTAACTAATAATTTGTTTTGATTAGTGGGATATATGGTGTATAATATTAATGGCAAATTCTGTAAATAGTCTAATAAAATTTGGGCAATTATTTAAATAGGTGACAAATCATTCTGAAAACGACACGTCAGTATGGCAATCTTGTTAATAACACGTCAAAGTAAGGTTTAATTTTTAGAGTGTTTCTCTATTAATATATAAGGGGTAAAGTAATATTACCGCATATGGTGAAAATAAATGATTATTCACTATTTAAATATTAAATAATTATGCAACAATTTCAATTTTTTTTTCCAGATTAATATAGAGAAAAAAGGAGAAAAGAGTCCAACCGCATGAGCATGACCCACAAAAGTTTGTTCTCTTCACCCTCTTAAGATTCAAAAAAAAAAAACACAAATACTTGATTAACACAAAAGCAAGGTATAGAACCCAACAACCCAACCATAACAACAAAGAACAAATCTACTCTTTACAAACATATATACGTAAGCAAACACAAATAATTATTCTCTGTAATTGTGGAGTAGGTCTCAAGTAATCTCGTCTTCCCTCTTAGGGGATTTAAGAAAAAATCAATGGAAGTTCAAGAACAATATAACCGGAATGGGCTACCCAAATTTTCTATCTTTTTCATGTTCATATTTCTCTTTGGTCTCGTCGCATTCTTCCTGTGCCTTTCGGCCGAGTTTCAAAAGGCTAAGGTAAATGAATTTTCAAATGACTTGTTGCTCAAGTTATCCATTTTGTGTTCTATAACATAATATGATTCGGGGTTGAGGTTTTGCTAAAAGTTTAAGTTTTCTTAAAGGGGAAAGATCTGAAATGGGATGGAGAATCGTGTTATTTACCCGAAAATCGTGCTTTCGGGTTAGGAATTGCTGCTTTGGCCTGTGTTTCTGTTGCTCAGATCGTCGGAAACGTTGTGATCTGTAGAGGTTTCTTGAAAACGAACAAAACCGGAACGACACTGTTATGTATAATTCTTCTGTTGTTTTCTTGGTAAGAAGATATATCAAGGTTTACGAACAAAAAACAAATAAGTTTGAAATAGCGAGTAATTTATTGATCTATATAGTGTTGTCACTGGATTTAAATTGCAAGTACATATATATAATACATGAATTCATTGCAGGGTTAATTTTGCAGTTGCGGTTACATTGATAAGCGTTGGTGCAAGCATGAACAGAGAGCAGAGATACGGCAAAGGGTGGCTAAACCGTGAGTGTTACCTTGTGAAAGACGGAGTGTTCTCAGCGTCTGGCGTTCTGTGCGTTACAACGCTGGCCGCTATTCTTGGAGCGTTTGCTTTTAGAGTAAAACCATCATTACAGGTCGACACTCATGACAAACGTCACACCCAAAATGTGTAGTAGTTTGAAAATTAAGTAGAAAGCAAATAAATATTATCAAATGGAAAATGCCAAATCTTCACATCAAATGGATATATTCATTGCCTTTTTTTTTTTTTTGTATGTAACTTAGAAATTCGAAACTACAACGGACAATTCTTTCCGATCCTTATTAGATCCGCACCTTTTTCACCTCCTATGTAACAGTTCTCATAATTTGCAATAAATAATAAATTCAGACGAAAAAAAAAAAAGAAATTAGAAACCTTTCCTAATTTAACTGGTGATCATGTACATTTACTTAAATTAGTCCATTTCCTCATAGACCAAAATAGACTAAATTACTACAAACTGTGGAATATGATTCTTAAGTGACAGTTTTTATATTCTGATATGATTATTTAAATTTTATAGTTGTTAAATATATATGTGTGTGTTATATATGTGAAGATATAGATTTATGTTTGTTTGCATAATTTCGCATATTTTAATATTTAGAAGTATATATATATATATATATATATATAAAAGATTTTTAAAAATTTTATATTCAAATACGAACGCAATTTATAATAAAAGGACACCGTTTGCATTTAACATGTTAATCCGTATATCAACGTGTATAATTGCAAATGTTTTTTTATCAATATTTTTGAGAATGTTGGTTTTTTAACTAGGCTCTAACATAAAGAATCCGCGTTTAGAAAGAAAAAAAATAGCGTTTTAAGTTTTGAGGCCTGCCGAAACGTGTTTGGCGAGGTAGTGAGATAAAGAGAGATTGATGGTGATAGTGTTGCTAGCTGATGGAGATTGATCATCAAAGTAAATTCTAACAAAACTGATAAAAACGACGTCACACCAAACTCCTCGTGTTTAAGAGGCCACACCCATTTTAGCGAATGTAGAAAAAAGTTCAAGGGTTAGTAATGGTTTCTTGGGCCACAGCCCACAGGCAACCTAGCTATAATAGTATAATACAACCAGTATATCATAACAAATCCACAAATCTTTAATGAAACACATAAATACAAATCTGAAAAGGCCTTTATTAACAAAACGAGTATCTTATTCAGAAAATTTGAAGAGATTGTTACTCAATGAGCTCATCCATAAATGTCAAGAATTCAACCACTGCTATATGCAAATTAAAAACAAGAGAAATTGCACTAGATAACCTAAAAAAACAACAAAATTAAATATATAACCTCTAATCCCCCTATTCACTCTCTTTCTCTCCCTATCTCTCTCTACCTTCTTCTAAAAAACTAATTTTTCTTTTTTTTTTGGTTATTCACCTAAATCACCCTAAAAACAATATATTTTTGATCAAAAAAAAAAAACACCAATAATTGAGAAACTAACACTAACACGAAAGAAACATGACCTAAGTAATTCTCATCATGTTATGTTGATGTTGTGTTAAAGACCTTCATCATCACACGCTCATTCCTCAACCTTGTAAGGCCGTGAAATACATTGGTGATGTAGTTACTAGTCTCTGTATGATCTTTCACGTTGACTTGTGATAGAAAGTAGTTCTTGAAATTATTGATAGTCTCTTTGGTCACATAATTAATAATTTTTTTTATTTTTTTTGGTATGATACTTAATACTTTACAGCGTTTTCTTGAACTTTCAGAATTATTGGCTTCAACTGATATTTTCGTTTACTGATATTTCGAGGACTAAAAGCCATAAAACAAGTGTTAGGAAGCAAATGATTATAAATAATTTTACAGATATCATTTTTGAAAACGTTATGGTAATGGTCAGTCCATAATTATTCTCGTTTCATATTAGAAGTTTGGCCCAGATCTTACTGTAATCTGTAATTATTTTTTTAATAGTTTTTGTTAATGAATCAAATTTTTTTTTTTTAAACAACAAAATGGTTCGGGCTGCCCCTGTATCCAAATAGTCAAGGATAAGTAAATAACATAAACTAAAAGAATAAAAATAAAATTCAGTTTCAGTTTTAGTAAATTTTTAAATAATTTCAAACCGAATTCAAAATTTCAACATTCCGAACCGAACCAAACTAATGAATTAGCTTGGACAGGGTGTTTTAGTTTGGACATACTTTTCATACCAACAAAAAATCCAAAACCCAAAAACTCATACCAAACCGGATTCCGGTTAAACCACCTCTAAAGTTTTGCTATTGGGGACCGCCTGGTGTAGAGGCTAATTCAGCTAAAGGCAAACTCTTTCTCGTTACTAAAAATCTCTTCTCTTCTTCACGTTTTTCTCATCTCCAATTTCACTCTCTCAGATCTGAGAACTCCACCGGATCAGAATCATCGCCGCCACCGCTCACGGCACCAATCATCATCATCACAAATCTCATTTCGCATGGTCCAATTTCCGATTTCTCATCGGAAAAATCCCTAATTCAATCCCGTTATCATCGATCAAAATTTGTTGCTAGGGATTTGAGAGAGTGAGAGAAGAAGATGGAGCAGCTAAAGACAATTGGAAGAGAGCTAGCGATGGGATCACAAGGAGGATTTGGTCAGTCGAAAGAGTTTCTCGATCTGGTCAAATCAATCGGAGAAGCACGATCTAAAGCTGAGGAAGATCGGATCGTCTTAAGCGAGATCGATATACTAAAACGAAGATTGTTAGAGCCAGATATTCCCAAGAGGAAGATGAAAGAGTACATTATACGACTCGTTTACATAGAGATGCTAGGCCACGACGCTTCTTTTGGTTACATTCACGCCGTGAAGATGACTCACGACGATAATCTTCTTCTCAAGCGTACTGGTTACTTAGCTGTGACGTTGTTTCTCAACGAAGATCATGATCTTATTATCCTTATTGTTAACACGATTCAGAAAGATCTCAGATCCGATAACTACCTCGTTGTTTGCGCGGCGCTTAATGCGATTTGTAGGTTGATTAATGAAGAGACGATTCCGGCGGTTTTGCCTCAGGTTGTTGAGTTGCTTAATCATCAAAAGGAAGCTGTGAGGAAGAAAGCTATTATGGCTTTACATAGATTTCATCGCAAGTCTCCTTCTTCGGTTTCGCATTTGATTACTAATTTCAGAAAGAGGTTATGTGATAATGATCCTGGAGTTATGGGCGCGACTCTTTGTCCGTTGTTTGATCTCATAAGTGAAGATGTTAACTCCTACAAGGATTTGGTTAGCAGTTTCGTTAGCATTCTCAAACAGGTTACTGAGAGAAGATTGCCTAAGAGTTATGATTATCATCAAATGCCTGCACCTTTTATCCAGGTTTTGTGTCTTGGCTATAGTTTTCTCTTATTGATATCTCAGTTTTTGCAACTGGTGATAAGTCTTTTTGTCAAAAAATTTTGGTTTTTAGATCAAGTTGCTGAAGATAATGGCTTTGCTGGGTAGTGGTGATAAGAATGCGAGTGAAATCATGTCTATGGTGCTTGGAGATTTGTTCAGAAAGTGTGATTCCTCTACCAATATAGGAAATGCGATCCTTTATGAGTGTATTCGATGTATTTCTTGTATACTTCCAAATCCCAAGCTGTTGGAAGCTGCTGCTGATGCTATCTCCAAGTTTTTGAAGGTTTGTTGTCTTCCTGACATGTATGCAGATACTCTTGTTAACCTTATGATTGTAATTTAAATCCCGGGCAAACTATTTGCAGAGTGATAGTCACAATCTGAAGTACATGGGCATTGATGGTCTTGGTCGTTTGATAAAAATAAGCCCAGACATTGCTGAGCAACACCAACTTGCTGTGATAGATTGTTTGGAGGTGAGCAGAAGCAAGGGAAACATTTTTAGTTGTTTGTTTTTGTATGAGCATATTATTTGTTTTTTTTGTCTGATGTTTGTTTCGTTGCTACTGTCTAACAGGATCCGGATGATACACTAAAGAGGAAGACATTCGAATTGTTGTACAAAATGACCAAGTCGTCTAATGTAGAAGTGATTGTCGACCGAATGATTGATTACATGATTAGTATCAATGACAATCATTACAAAACTGAGATAGCATCTCGTTGTGTTGAATTGGCCGAACAATTTGCTCCAAGCAATCAATGGTTCATCCAGGTAGCAAGCCAATCTCCCTTGTAACTGTGGCCGGACAATATACTTATATACTCTTATGTTTCGGTTGATAGAATTTTAACTGTTTCTGGACTACAGATCATGAATAAAGTCTTCGAGCATGCAGGAGATCTGGTAAATATTAAGGTGGCACATAATCTGATGCGTTTGATTGCTGAAGGATTTGGAGAGGACGATGATGATGCAGACAGCAAGCTCAGATTATCAGCTGTATGTTGTTCATTCCAGTTTCTGTTCGTTCTACATTAATGTGCAAAGAAATTGGTAGTTTTTGTTTTGGTGATATATGAACTCATTTTTAGCAGAGAATTGAGTCGATATCTGAAATTGCAATCTTAAAGTTAGTATTGAGTAACTTCAGTCACCTTTCTTACTTCCTGGTTTTGTTTTGCTGGCTTAGATAGTGTAATGTTATTGGCATATGAGTGTGTTTTTCTTGATGCAGGTGGAATCGTACTTGCAGCTCATAAGCGAGCCAAAACTTCCATCCCTGTTTCTTCAGGTTGATTTTGTTCTCTGATCACTCCACGTACCATTTTTTTCGCAACGAATTTTTGTTTCTTACTTTTGATTTTAAATTCAGGTAATTTCTTGGGTCTTGGGAGAATATGGCACAGCTGATGGGAAATATTCTGCCTCCTATATTAGTGGGAAGCTGTGCGATGTGGCAGACGCATACTCAAGTGATGAAACTGTAAAGGTATCTCCTCAGCTTTCGAATATTATTCACCGAGAAAACCTTTACCTGCTTAGCTGTTCTGGCCTTTTAATTCTGTGTATGCTGTAGTTTCGTGTAACACTCGACTTATCTTTTAGATCTCCATACTTAAGTTGCATTCGGACAACATGGTCGAGACTGAATTTCATGAATATGTGACTTAACCCACTCGTCTTCCTTAAATGTATAGTCAACAAAAATTTTCTAACCTGGTAGATTTCTGTCAGGATTAATTGCTAGTACATGTACATGAGAGTGGTGATGTCTCTACTTACTGCAAACTCAGTCCAGTTGCTACCTGTATAGTAATGGTTTCCTCTTCTTTTTGAAGGGTTATGCTGTTTCTGCACTAATGAAGATCTACGCATTTGAAATTGCATCTGGGAGAAAGGTTGATGTTTTGCCAGAGGTATGCATCTTTAGACGGTCCTGAAGTTAAAAACCCAATCTATAGCCTGCTTTTTCATGGACTGACTGGTTTTATATTGTAGTGCCAATCTTTGATCGAAGAGCTACTGGCTTCACATTCAACAGATCTTCAGCAACGTGCATATGAGCTTCAGGCTCTCCTTGCTCTAGATGCCCGTGCTGTTGAGAGTATACTCCCTTTAGATGCTAGTTGCGAAGACATTGAGGTAACGTTCTCTCTTCATTCGCTTCCTTTGAGCGTAGATTTCATGAATCTTATGGTCCTTTTCCTGAATTAGGTTGACAAGGATCTTTCATTTCTCAATGGCTATATCCAACAAGCTATCGAGAGTGGAGCACAACCTTATATTTCTGAGAGAGAGCGCTCGGGGATGTTTGAAACAACCGATTACCATCCCCAGGATCATCACGAAGTTCCATCTCATGCTCTTCGATTTGAAGCCTATGAACTTCCAAAGCCATCAGGGCCACCACAAGCTTCAAACGAGCTTGTTCCAGTACCCGAGCCTTCTTATTATAGCGAGTCACACCAGCCAATTTCAACATCTTTGGTTTCTGAACGAGAGTCTTCAGAAATTAAGCTGCGACTCGATGGAGTTAAGCAAAAATGGGGTAGACCGAGCTATCAATCGACCACATCAGCTTCTTCTACTACTCAGCAAGCAGGTACCCCTACACACTCGGATGCAGGAGTTGGTTCATCTAGCTCAAAGCCTCGAAGCAGCTATGAACCAAAGAAACCCGAAATCGATCCCGAGAAACAGAGACTCGCTGCATCCTTGTTTGGTGGATCGTCATCAAGAACTGATAAAAAGTCATCTTCTGGTGGTCACAAGCCGGCGAAAGGAACTGTTAACAAACCTGCAGCCGTCCCCAAGGAAAATCAAACCCCTGTTCAACCGCCACCGGACTTGCTCGACTTAGGCGAGCCAACTGACACAACCGTTACAGCAATGGATCCATTTAAAGAGTTGGAAGGTCTTATGGATTCTTCGAGTCAAGATGGGGGTTCATCCGATGTAATGGGACTATACTCAGATGCAGCACCTGTGACCACAACCACAAGTGTTGACTCTCTCTTATCCGAACTGTCTGATAGCTCCAAAGGAAACCCACGCACGTACCAATCTCAAACCTCAAAAGGACCTAACACAAAGGAAGCTCTCGAGAAAGATGCTCTTGTTAGACAAATGGGTGTGAACCCAACAAGTCAGAACCCTACACTGTTCAAAGATCTCCTCGGCTAGACGAACCATTCTCCGACCAAACCAATCCATTCAGCGACTCACATCATCATCATCATCATCATTCCATATTTGGTAATGTGCTGTGGGGTTTGGGAATTAATATGTTTCCAATTCAAGAACAGCTTTTTGTTGTACCTAAGTTACTTCTCAATAGGAACCATTCAGTTTACAAAACACAACGAGAGGTAAGTCACGCATCGAGAACTTTTTTTCTTTTTATTTTTTGGTTTCTCGTTTAATTTTGGAGTCATCAGGTAATGGTTTTGAGTATGTCTTGTTGTGTCTATAGAACATTTGTATCATCTTTTACTTAGAGGTATTTAATTTTCTTTATGTCAAAGAGTTCGTCTCTGTTCATTGGCATTCTCGTCTAAATCTTCTCCGCCATTTATTATTCCTCATGTCACAAATTTTAGTCTCTGAGATTGTCACCGATTGAAACATTTAAATTGACGAAAGAAATGGTTAAAAAGAGAGCAAAAGACAATGTCATGATGGTGACCTTTGGGACCTAAGTTTGTATGGAATTTATCTTGAATTGGGCTAAAAATTTAACTCATTTAGAGACCTCACTCTAATTTTCTAGTTAGTGTGTTTTTTACTCATAAAAAATTCTGTCCTGTCACCAAACCTTATGTTATGGTTTAAATTCGATTTTAAAGGCTTAATGGATACAAAGCTATTCGAGGTTTTGTATCGGAAAGGCATACCGGTCCTCGATATGGGCAGCAACATGAGCACAGTTGATGTTAGATGGGGTTCTCCAACATTTCACAAGAATGGGAAATGAAAAAGTAACCCTGACAGATCTTAGACGCTATCTTTCGTTATGGTTACGAGCTACTAGTGTGTGACAGTGACTTTATTCTTTTCTAGACAAACCTTTATTGCCAAAACATGTGAAGGGGTCATGTCTTAATGTTCAGATGTGCCAGAGAAGATCATTATGATGTGAAAATTCAAACAAAACAAGTTCCTATGAAGTTCTCAAGTTCCCAACGCAGAGCAACAAACAAATGGTAAAACTAGATTTCTTTCGATGTGATTGTTAGCTAATCACTCTGTTTTGTTTTCATGTTATTGCTGCACTTGAAATCAGTATTCTCATCCTTCAAGGATATCAATGTCATCAAGCTTTCTATAATAGAAGATGCGTTTATTGGATTCTCTAACAAGGCAAGCTTCAAGCTCTCTGGACAAAGGTAAAATCGGTGTAATCTTGCAATAAAAAATCGGATGTGTGCACTTTGTTTCCGAGCAGGAGCCATAAGAGATATTCAGAAGACGAGTGAAGAGATATGTTTGGAAATGGTGTAGTTCAGAGGACGAGAACCCTAATTGGAAACCAGTTCCTCTTCTTTAAACGCCGTGAGAGGCAAGAAAAACGCTTCTTGGGAAAGATGATGCACTTTTTGTAGACTCTTCATCTCTGATGATGATGATTGATGAAAATAAATTACTTTCAAGACTACCAAAATCAGATACTATCTTTTTTTCTCTACTTGAATGTTTCTTGTAATTTGTAATTGAAAATTGTATCCATCTTTCATTCAAGACGAACTCACAATGATCGAGATAATAAAAGAGAAAACAGCCAGATAATTTATTACGAGTTTTTCTTTTATTTAATAAAATCTCCATTTAACTAGTAATGGAGAAATCATTCCTAGGATCAAAAACACCTAAGTCCTTTGGAACAAAGCATAGCAAAACCTAATCTGAAAATAGAAAAGCGAGAAAAACTCCCTAAAACTAGAAAAGCCCTAAATCTCTAAAAACGAACTAGCAAATAGCTTCGACAGCAAGTCTCTTAGCAAGACCACCACAGTCCGCTGCTCCAAACTTTTTCTCGGAGACATCAATGGAACACTTTTCTTTTCCAACACATTCTTGGGTGAGGATAGCGGCAGCATCGTTACTTGCTTCACAAGTTCCTTTCTCAAAGGATCCGCAATTGCCTCCCGGGTTACCAAAAGAAGCAAATTTGATGGAGGAAATGGGTTTTCCATTGCACGAAAGCTCAAGAACGTTCTTCTCATAGACATTTGCACAAACATTTCCGACTCCAATTGTCTGAAAATTGACAAGTGATGGGTTTCCTCCAATCTCTTCAAACAACACCAACGTGTTGTCTCCATCCGAGTTCAAGAAAGAACGAGGAACATGGTACCTGATCAAAGTAAAAATAGATTTCCATTTGAAGCAAGCTCAAAACGATTTGATTTTTAAACATAATAAATTAAGCAAAAAAGTACCATCTTTGAGTAGGTTCTCCACAATTTGTCTGACACTTTTCAGCATAGTAAGCTCCCCTATAGTTACACTCAGCTGAACAACCATCAATATCTGCAAGAAAAGCTGGCCAATAACGTCCAATGTTGTTCCCATTGATCCAAGCCGTTCCTTTTCCAAGTCCCAAAAGATCGACCACAACTGGTTCACTTCCCAAAGGAGCTTTGAATGTAGTCTGAAATAAACATTAGAATAATACGATTTTAAATTGCATCTATAATATTTTGGTTAGCTAGCTAGCTATTGATTTTAATATCTACTTACCTTGTACCAAGTCATGGTTCGGTTAAATGGTACACTTTCACCTGACCATGTAGAAGGCGATTCTGAACTAAAGAGTTGGTTCTCAAACCCGCTTAAACCAGTTTTGTAGCTCCATTTATGAGTAGACAAGTCTTTTACTATGGTTTCATCACCATTTCTTCCAATGATAAAAACGGGTCCAGTGATTCCAGCCGGAACGTTTTCGAAGAAAGCACCATAGTTCTAGAAAAAAATAAATAAATAACATATGGTTAAAGATAAGACCTTAAAAGAATGGTTACACGTTTAAGAATGATAAGATTTCGAACTCACCGGAAGGCCTACGGTTATGCTAAGGAGCGTGATGACGTTAGCACCGGGGTTGAATTTCGCGTCTTGCTCGAAAACATAGTGAAACTTTCCATTTTCTGCGCGATAATTACCTAAAATAAAAAGAAACAAAAATCTATGAAACATTTTTTTTTAGGTATTGAATGTTGTTGAAAAGCATATATATATCATTTACTTACCAATATGCTGTCCATTCACAAAAGCGTGAAGAACATGAGCAGTACTATTAATACGAAGAGACATGTTTTTCCCCCAAACCGGATCTTGTTCTTTGATATTAACCGTAGTCATGTACCAAAGATAATCGCTTTCGTCATTGCTTACTACTTTCTGATCAAACAATTGTCTCATTGTAGACTCTCCTTTTCCTTTCAAGAGGACATTGTCTATGTTCTCTGGTCTCCATGACCATTTCAAAGTCGAAGGCTCATTCTCAGCTTCATTCGCTTTCTTAACCATCACCGAAGTTTGAGTGTTAATCTGAAAAATATAAAACCATAAAAAAAAAAGCCAATGTATTAAGGATTATAATTTGAATGTAATAATGATCACTATTAAGAACTATTTAAAAAATCTTTGAATGTAACAAAGACAAACCTTGGCGGTATTATAAGTCTCAGTTTTGCAATCCGGTAAAATGCTCACAGACCAAGCCGGGACATCATAAAATGTTCCTTGGAAATTGATTTTCGCATCTGAAGTTTCATTTACATTTCCAATGAAACAACTTGATCCTTCTTCTGTTTTATAAACCGTTGCCTATAACAATATATGTTCAAAGCATAAATTAGAGAGCAACATATTAAATATATCAACTAACAAAATAAGCAGAAAATTGAGAATTACCGTGACTAAGTTTCCAAAATCAACGGTGGAAATGTTTCCATACGTGAGAGTTTTCTCCATAGCGTGAAGAACATCGTGAAGCTGTTTGAGGTGTCCGTATTTTGGTTGGTTCAAATTACCTAATAAATATTCATCATGTTAGAACTAGTTTTTTTCTTAAATATTTAAATTAACTTAAATGTAAATATATATCATATTTACCAAATTCATCAAGAGGAGCATCGTAATCATATGTTGTTGTGATGTACGGACCACCTGCGGTTCTATCAAAGTTGGTGCCCCCATGGTACTACCAAAATAAGAATGAAAAAATCAGTATTGTTATAGTTAGTGATCATTTATTTATATTCTTACTTAATCAAATAAACTAAAGTTTCATCAATAATTTTTTTACCATGTAGTAGTTCTGGAAAGTTCCTCCTCTTTGGAAGAATCTTGCAACGGCAAAAGCAACATCTTCGGTTGTTCTGTGAGGATCTTTACCTCCCCAATTCTTATACCTACAAAAATATGAAATAAAAATATATTTACTTAAAAAAATGAAAACTAACCATGGAGAAAACAGATTAATTGCATAAAAGTAAAGGAAAATTTGTTCAAAATAAAATAACTAACCAGCCGGTCCAATTCTCAGTCCACATTTTTGGAGTGTTGGGGTTGTTTGGTGTAAAGTTGTCACAATAATAACCATTGCATGTGTTTAACTACAAAATCAAACAATTTATAGATCTCTAGTGTTAATAAATGTATAAGTTAATCTCATGAAAAATCATCAACTTTAGCTAAATAAATTACCATAGGTTGAGGAGCATCATCTTGTTGACACATGATCCATGGAACACCAACATCAAGAGAATTAGCCATGTTTGCACACCACTTGATATATGCCTTACCGGCTTCTCCGTATGATCCAATCACATTTCCATACTCATTTTCAATCTGCAAATTTAAGATAATTAAATGAAAATTGTGTCTTCTGATTCTCTCATTCTCGTTGGAAACAATTGAGAGACGCATGAGATATGCAGTAATAGGCTTTACGAGATAGAAACAAAAGATTGTATACTGTATAACCCAATAGATATAGATAGTGGATATTATAATGTTGCAAATTTAATTACCTGAGCAAGGATAATTGGACCTCCTTGTGATGCAAATAGCTTCTCTTTCTTGACCATTTCTACTATCATAGTCGTAAAATTTTGCATCTCATTCTGCATAGAAATAATCATCCATTTACTATTAATGAAAACAATTGTATTACATATGAAATTTGATAAATGATTATCGAATGTAGATTACCATAAATGCAGTATTAGTAGTTCTGAATTCCATTCCGGGCATGTTGTGCAACCACACTGGAAATCCTCTATTGAAAATGAATATACATAATTAAAATATCAAAATTAGTCAAAAGAGATATTAACAAAAATAAATAAGAATGAAAAAAAAACTAATATCACCATAAACAAATGGAGCTAGTTTAGTACATTACCCGTAGTTCCACTCAGCGCAAACGTATGGTCCAATACGAAGAACTCCATACATTCCTTCATCTTGAATGGTTTTCAAGAACCGAATAAGATCTAGATTTCCAGAGAAATCATACTGACGACGAGTAGGTTCATGTGCATTCCAAAACACATAAGTCTCGATCGCATCAAGACCTCCTTCTTTTCCCTTCTTTATAAGATCCGGCCACATCTAAACGTGAAAATGTAACAACAACAAAAATTTAATTCGTTTACTAACAATATTACTAAACATAATAAATGAACCACTCAAATAGATATAAGTTGATATGTAAGTTACCTCAGTGGTGCTTCTCGGGTAATGGATAGAACCCGAGAGAAGAACACGGCGATGGCCATCAATAGTGATGGCACGGCCGTCGTGAGAGACGATTGTGGCATATGCACAACTACTCACTAAGAGACAACACAAAAGAAACTTTAGAGAAATCATCATTGTTATGTAGAATTTTTTTTCTTGAGTCAAAGAAGAGATAGAAACAATCGTATATATAGGCATAGGAAAAAATCTTAACGTAACGATTTTTTGAGATTTTGTTGAAATAAGATGTTAAAATTTTTAATTGTTTCGGATATATATTGACATCTTATCCCTATTATTGTGGGTTTAATTATCTGCTTTTAATTTTTAATTTTTAAATTTTAATTGTTTCGGATACTTGGTAAGCAGACCCACAAAACAAAAAAAAAAAAAAAAACTGTTTAATTGTAGTTTCAGATAAGTTTCGTTTTTTTTTTGGAAATAATCTTTTGATATATTTTTTTTCTTGCAAATTACAAATAATTCCCGATGGTTCCAAAAAAGAAAAAAAAAGAAAAAAGAAAAAAGAAAAAGTCCACATAAAAGTATATTATTCTTTATATATAATAATAATAATTCATTCCAAAAATTAAAGATAAGTCTTACAACGTTAATTCATAAGAAAAAAATATTAATTGAAAATATTAATAGTTAAAATAAGTCTTACTATACTCCACCCAATACTTACACCGACCAGGCTATGAAATCTTCACGTAAATATTAATTGAAAATTTGTTAAAATTTTAACTTTAGTTATTTTGGATATTAATGGTGTTTATTCAAAAATAAACATTTTCAATGGTATCTTTTGTTTAGGCCATGATTGGTTAGACTCAGCTATCTATACCCTCACTTTTAATATAGCATTAAAAATTTACCAGCACTTTAATTTTAGAATTTACAGCCTAAAAAAAGTTGAGGCTTATTTAAAATAATTCCTCTAGCTCTTTTTTTCTTTGCTGTGGGAAATGAGTATTTTTATTTTCTTTTAGCTTTATCTATTTTCCAAGTACAATTTTGGTTACCAATAATATTTTCTTTTCATTGATTATAGTGTATATACATAAATATAGTGAATAAGAAACAAAAATATTTTATACTAACCTAAAATATTAAAACATTGTGGCACCAAGTTAGAAAATAATATGTATATAACAAAAATAAAATAATATGCATATATAGTTTAGATATACATATAAATTTCTCTTTTCATACATATTTTTAAAAAATTATATTTCTAACTATTGTATATTAGTTTAATACTGTACTTAACATATTCTTATTTAAAATAAATTTTCTGTAATTGTTTTTACTAATACAAATTTTTTTTGTATACATTAAAACAAAATGTACAAAAAATATTTATCAATCAACTTTTTAGATTTTAAAATCTTATATTTATCAATCATTTTTTATTTTAAAATGTCTACAACACAAATTCTTGAGCAACAAAAATATACGGATACATCTAATAGAGTTACAACAAAAATCCTACATGTACATCCAACACACCTACAACAAAAACCGTACAAAGAATAATTTACAGCTATATCCCAACTAATTACCCAGCTAATTGAGAGTTAAAACCAAATCAGTAACCCCAGTTTATGAAATTCAATTATCCATTCATTTTTGTTGACTAAAATAAATTTAGAAGTGATTTATTGTTATATTTAAATATATTGAAATTTCATTTTACTCATTATCCCAGTTTCAAATGATGTAAGATTATTTACTTATCATTTATTATTCAATTCTAACTGAATTAATTATCTTTTACTACTTTAATTTTAATTAAATAGATTTTTCGGAATTTAAACCTCTTGTTGCAAGATAAATACCATTATCCAAAATGTTATTAATTAGGTTGGATTTATCTTTATTTATCTTTTTCGCTGACAGTATTATAAAATATAAATTTTCAGTAGTGGACAACATTCGGGAACGCCGGGCCGATCGAATGTCTTCATTCAAGCGACTAGTTTCCATCTTATCTATTCCGAAACTTTTTAGCGTTAATCTTATCAAATAGTTTTGTTGTTGGATACACCGTATATTTCTCCAAAAAAAATCTAATATTGAAATTCACATAAATTTTTAATTTTCTAAATCCATATTATTCTCAATGTTTTATTCCAGAAAAAAAAACACACTCCACATAAAAGTGTATTAAACGGATTCACAATACATGCATATATATACAAAAATTCACTCCAAAAATAAAAACATTTGCTTCAAAGAAAAAAACATTCAGCCAAATTAAATTCTTTCTTTCATAGATATATATAGCTAAAGCCTAGAGACACATGTAAAACAAATAATACACAGACACACGTATTATTTTATATTAAGTCGTTATATACAATAATATACGTAGA
Organism: Arabidopsis lyrata subsp. lyrata; assembly: GCF_000004255.2. NCBI lineage: Eukaryota > Viridiplantae > Streptophyta > Magnoliopsida > Brassicales > Brassicaceae > Arabidopsis > Arabidopsis lyrata. Next base: position 14,373,733 of record NW_003302555.1, read on the forward strand.
GGTGATTGCTAATAGATCATTTCCACTTTCTTCGTCCAAACATGTCATGCTCGCCTCTTTTGCCTCGGAACATGCCGTGGTTGCCATTCTTGTACTTTCCTCCTCCGAACATAGTATGCTTTCCTAGCTTGTACTTGAGTAAAAAAGAGATAAGAGAACAATATTATATATATTGGCTTAGAAAAACAATTTTGCAAGTTTTTTTGAGATTTTTTTTTTGTTTGGATATTGATCGGATTTAAAATTTCATATGCTTCCGAGACATCTTCATGTGCCCTAACTTCATCATCATCATCATATATATGATAACCACCTTTCCACTTCAAATTCGAATAATAATCAAATTGGTCTCGTCATTTTTTTTCTTACGAAAAAGATGAGAAAAACAAAATAACTCATTATCCTTATTATTGTTACTTGGTAAACACAAAAAAGAAAAAACTACGTAATTGTAATTTCAGATAATTCTCATTTTATTGAGTAATTATTTATCTTTGGATAGATTTTTTTTATATATATATTATCCCCGACCCATGATTAAAAAAGACAAAAATAAAAGCCAAAACAAAAGTCCACATAATTAACGGCGTAAATTCTTAGTCAAAAAATTACCAAATTAAAGAGACTCTATCGTAGATATATATGTTTAGTAACTTAAATGAACATTTATTATAATTTTTCATAATAACCGAGCTTTATATTGGAATTTCACATCGCATAACACAACAACCTATTTGAAACAACCAACATTACATTTATTTATCCCTTCAATTTTTTTTTTCTCTTCATTATATTGTAAGAGGTATACTATCATAACACTCAACCCAAAACTTACACCGATCAGACTGTGGAAATCTTCACGTAAAATTTATTTGAAATTCGGTAAAAATTGTAAGTTGTAGTTATTTTGGATATTTCAAAAATAAAAAAATTTAAAACAAATATTTTCACTGGCGTCCTTTGTTTAAGTGAGACTTACATAAAACTAGCTCAGTATCCCTAGTTTAAGGGATTCAATTATCTGTTTATTTTTGTTGACTAAGAAAACATTTAAATTTGGAATCAATTTATAGTAAATGTTTAATTTAGTTTATTTTTCTAATCATTATCCCAATTCTAACGGAATACAATTATCCAAAATATTGAGAGTTTTAATTTATACAATATGTTTAAATCCCGGAAATGTCTACAACATTTAAAGAATATTGTTCCGAGATAAATACAATTATCAAAAATATTATTAGTTTTAATTTATCCTCATGAGATTAGAATTTATCTTCTTTTGACAGCCTATAGATAAATTTAGTGTCAATCTTATCAAGTAATTTTCTTGTTGGATAAACCGTACGTCTCTTCCATTGGAAAATCACATATTTTTAAACTCTCTATATTTATATTATCCTCAATGTTTTATTCCCAAATATAGAAAAAAAAATCACTCCATATAAAATTGTATATTAAACTGATTCACAATACATGCATATATTACAAAAAAATCATTCCAAAAATAGAAAACATTTCCTTCGACGTTAATTCATATGAAAAATATTCAACCAAATTTAAATACACTCTTTCATAATATATAGCTAGAGATAGATGTAAAACAAATAATACACACACATTTTTATATTAGTCTTAATATATAAGTTGTTACGATAATATATGTAGAGAGGAATGCTAATGGATCATTTCCACTTCCTTCGTCCGAACATGCCCTTGCCTCGTTTCCCTCCGAACATGCCATGCTTGCCTCGTTTGCCTCCGAACATGCCGTGCTTGCCACGCTTATACTTTCCTCCTCCAAACATACTATGCTTTCCTCGCTTGTACTTTCCTCCTCCGAAAAATCCTCTTTTGTATTTTCCGTGGCCGTGGTGCCCGTAGCCTCCGTGATGACCCGCATGGTGACCTCCCATTGCAGCCGCTGCCGCTGTTGCCGCCCCTGCTATCAAACCCCCAACTCCTCCTCCAAGCCCTATATCACATGATTAAGCATTCAATAATGGTTAAGTGGTACGTGAACCCATCAAACCAAAATGGGCTAAAACTAGACCAAAATTATTTGCAAATCATAATTGAACCAAAGCCATGTTCACAAAAAAAACAGTGAACAAAAGCCACATTCATTTATGTTTCTAACTGAATTGAACCCCAAAAATAATAGATCATTTTTAACTGAACAAAAGCCACATTCATTTTACCATAAAAAAGAATAAAAACATTATTTTTACTTAGGTTAATTTTTGGTTGATATAACCAGCACGAAATTTTACTTGAATTTTTGTTCGAGCTTGGAAAACTTAAGAGAAAATTAAAGCATAAATCTATATTTATTATAATGTTCGGTATAACCAAGCTTTACTTTTCGGAATTTCACATCGCATAACGCAAGATTTGGTTAAAGAACACATTTGGATTTAAATAAACTAAGATTAGCTATATGCATCCCTTCAAAAAAATATTTTGTCTTCTCATAATATTTTGAGAACTATATAATATATAAATCTCCACCCAAAACATACACCGATCGGACTAGTTTGTTAATAGCAAGGGCGTTTAACTAAGACTAAGAGATATAACCACAAAAACATTCTGATTAAATAAAAACCTGGACGAGGACCAGAGGGTCCAGGATACCCGGCGGGAGGATAAGCACCGGGAGGAGGTGGATAAGCGGCGGGTGGGTAGCCGTGAGGTGGCGGAGGATAACCTTGCGGAGGGTAACCTCCTGGCGGAGGATAAGCTCCCGGTGGAGGAGGATAAGCTCCTGGCGGATACCCATGGCCGTGATGATTATGATGTGAGAAGAATCCTTTGTCTTGTTCGTGGTGCTCGTCTTTACCCATCTTTAATTAAAATCAAGAACTTGAGAGATAGATAAGATGATATGAATAGAGAGAGAGATACAAGATATGGTATAATGAACTATATACTATGTTATGATTAATATTGGTTATGTGTAGCGAAAAAGGCTCTTAGCTATTGATTTAAAGCGAAATGGACGCGTTGATGCTTGCTCGTTTTAACAACGCATTCTTATTCCTCTTCTGATAATGACACGTTTCTTCTCCATCAAATAATAAAAAATTGTCACCATTCATTTGCAATAAACAATAATAACGAAATCGTTGCTCACACGATACATTAGAGCAAGGAAGTCTCAAAGATACCGTGATCAAAACCAAGATTAGAGAGATGAGTCACAAAATCTAACGATATTAAGATAAAATTGTCAAACTACATAATAATATTCTCCAGTAGATGGATCAAAAGAGAGTTTTTTTTTGTTTTGGTTTGTTAACATACCAAAGTTCAATCGGGTCTAGAGTTTTTCATATACATCCCGAAATGAACCACAAAAGCCAAACCATTTCTTCTTAGATTGGATACTACTACGTTAGATAAAACCAAACCAAATCAGACGGATTTAGGAAAATGTGGTGACAGGAGCTTCATGATCTCTGTGATTCCAACTTTGTCTTTGCCATCGAAAATCGTCTTCAACTTATCATCGCAGTGAATCTCCTTCTTGTTCGCCGGATTCTACAATGAGGCAAGAAATGAATCACAATCTCAAACAGAAACTATGAATAATCCATAAAAACAGTGAAGTTTCTGGTTAAAAGCTGCCTGTTTTTTGCATTAAACAGACCAATTCTACTAACAAAATCCAGTGAAATCAGACACAGCAGAAGACAACATTTCAATGACTAGACAACATTTCAATGACTTAAACCTCAATACATTGTTCTCCTACCAGTCAAAAGAACTTAAGCTCCATGAAAATAGAAAAAAAAAACTCCAAGACTCAAAACCAAAAGAACTCAAAGCTCCATGAAAATAGAGAACTACAACACTCAAAGCCCAATGCCTTTTAAGTGACCACAATCAAATCATCAGCCATAGAAACTCCACAAAAATGCTTAAATTGATTTTGTTTACAATTGCATGCAACAATTCCTTCTCTAAAGCAAGTAAGCAACCAAATCCCTAAGTTCATAAACAGATCTACGAAAAGTAAGAAACCCTAGAAATCTCCAAAATCAAACAAACCTGGAGATTGTGAAGCTTCACATACTCCCAAACTTTCTTCAAGGCGGAACCACGAGTGAGTTCGCTTTCTCCGGCGAAGCTAGCCAGCTGCTGTGACACCGGAAGAGTCTTGAATATCCCTTTTCCTTCTCCAGCTACGGTAACAGCCTCAACACTCGCCGCCTTCGACATCAGTGTCCTGAACCCTCCAAAAACCCTAGAAATTGCCGCCATTTTTTTTTTCCGATAAGAGAAACAAACAACGACTAAAGACAAAGCTAAAACCCTAAAAACAGACAAATTGAGAAACACTCGGCGAGAGAGACAAGACTCTTTAAGAAGGTAGCTAACCCATTTTGGGCCTTTCATAGAATATGGGCCTATTTGGGCTTCAGCAAAATATGGAATATTTAAGATGTTTTATCGAAAATAAAGGGAAATATAAGGGCTAATGTGCAATTTAAGATGAATTTTTTAAGAAGATAGCTAAAACTCAGTTTTGGGCCTTTTAGATGGGCCTATTTGGGCTTCAGCAAAAAAGTGAAATATTTAGGATGTTTTTATCGAAATGTAAGGGTTAATGTGCAATTTAAGATGAATTTTTTAGTCTTAGGTGACGAAACGGTACCGTACATGGTGGATGCTCCGTCGCTACATCGCCGTAGAGAGTCCTCTTCTCCGCTGCGTCACCGTCAACTTGGATGAGACATTTTCTTAACGGAAAACGACGTGGTGAGTGGAAACCCTAATCAATATCAGTGGCTCTTTAATGTATTTTTGTTAGAGTAGAGAAGAAATCGATTGTTTAGTTGTCTACTAGAGATTTTTGGTTCTTATCTCTGAGTGGCAATAGTTTATGTTATCTTGATAAGGTAAAGAGGCTCTTATGGGTCATTTAGTACACTAAAAACAGCAACAAGTGTACTTATTATATATAGTATAAAGAGGAAAGAGCATGATTAGATCATATGATGATCTCTTGCTTTCGTACGTATATCACTCACTACAAAGGATGATGTATTTAGGTCTGAGAAAGCAACACAAGTTAGTGAATGACGTTTCGATTTTTTACTTGGGGTGTGTGTTTAAGATGGTTCTTCTAGGTGATGATAGTGACACTTGACAAAGTAGAGAGTGACATGGATTTCTCTTACATCAGTTTCCACTTGACTTAAAGTGAATCACGTTTTGATGTGTAAGAATATCTTGTGGGCCTTTGTCATCCAATGATATGTTGTTTTGCAGACACTGTAGCTTCCCCACTTGTTCTTTTTGGTTGTAATTATTGTGTAGCTAGTAACGATGTGAAGTATAACAGCCATTTAAAGTTTCAATTATTCGTGTTCGTATATTCATGAAAGGGAAAGCACGTTCCTGTAGCTATTGTTGACATAGTTCTTGCAGTTTAAAAAAGTTTAAATGTGTGGGTAAAGAAACATCTAAGTACCAGTAAAGAACTAGAGATGATAATGAGAGTCATGGTCAGGTGTGTTTGCTTATGTCCTGTCGTTGTTAGTCTTATTATCCGCAAGCTGTTTAATTCTTATCTGATACATACATTTCATTGATTTTCACCAGTTGATATGCACTTGCAAGGTGACTAGTAATGTGAAGAGATAGAGTAGTCCTTTTCTTTTTAAGGAACCCCACAAAAGATACAACAATCATCTCCACGGTAAAGTGGACCGAAAGTTTAGTCACACTATTTTGCAAATGGGAATTAGTATATACTTGGTTTCCCTTCTTATCTCATACATTATCTCACTGTTTTATTCTCAAACTTAGCAAGTATTATCATCTAAGCCTAAAATAAAATGAAAGTCGTCGGATATATATCTCGGATACGTAAGTAAAATCGACCAAAATTCGACGACTTTTATCTTTTCTAATACTAATATTATTCCTTGGTTGCAGTGTGGAAAATTTTTGTTTGGAGCTTCTTGGAGTTACTTAGTTGTTGTTACCTTCGGCTGCACGTTTACCGCAACTTCACACGATGTAGTGCAAAATAAGCCATGAGCCGATAACCCACCAACATCACTCCCATAACAAACACGTCTATCCAGAGATTGTTCAATCCCATTGACTTGATGGCTGGGAAGTCTCCAACTCTGCACCAGACTCCTTTTGAACACTCATAGTAGTCGTCATCAGTGTATTGAATACCCAAAAGCAGCTTGTAGCAGTAGTAGCTGTAGCTTAGGTACTTGAGCCATACGATGAAGGGAGGAATTTGTTGAACGTAGTATCCTCCGGCTATGAGAAACACGAGTGTAGTAACAGATGCTAACGTTGTGGCTTGCTTGATGTTCATAAGCAGAGCACCGAAGGCTAAGCCAAGACCTTGAGCAACAAGGACGGAATACAGAACAACCAGTAATGAGAGGATAAACGTTGTGGGGTCAGGTTTAAGTCCACCCATCCAGTAAATTATGAACACAAAAGCAGTTGGAAGGGCAAGTTCCAAAGGCAGGTCCCCAACGTTTCTAGCCATGAAATAGGAGGAAAGACGGTACATTCCGGAAGACCGTTCTTTGATTAGCATTCTTTTCTCTTGAGGAAATGTGAAAACCGCGTTGTATAGCGGGTAGAAGCCCCAAAAGACTGAGAAGAAGAAGAGCAAAGCAGTCTGCATTCAGAATAAATGTAGAATGATGGTTAGAATACTAATGTGTAGATTGAAAAAATGTGTGTTATATAGCATCAAGAAGAAGAGCCTTACTCTATCTTGGATGTGAGATTTTGGAGTATGCCACCATAAAAGGCCACCAAGAAAAGCCACACTAATAACTTGGAAAATCCTGAGCTTGTTGAAAGATTCGAATCTCCTCTCTCTGACTCCTCTTTGGAGCAATACAGTGAACTGGTACCACCAAGTTGTGCACCATTGTTCTGACTTGAGGTTTTTTGCTGCTCCATTTAAAGAACAGATTATTAGTGATGTAGAGAAGCAGAAGCAGAATAAAACAAGACTACTTCAAAAATCGAAAAATTACCCGCAGCTTTTGTGTACTCATAGCTATGGGATTCCGCATTGCAGAGTTCAGCTTTCAGTTTAGTAGAAATGTTCTTCTCATAAGCTGAAACCAGTGTTTCTTTTACTGTCTTCTGTTCTTGTTCCGAGGTCTCCTTCTGAGAATCAGGTGGGACTCCTGAGGTTTGCCAAGTTTTGATGAATTAAAAAGGGTTTCTCTTTTTTTTTTCCTTAAATTTTAATCATCTAAGAAGCTTAAAGAGAAAGGTCGCTTACCGTTTGCAAGGTCAAGTAAAAGGTCAGCTGGGTTAACAGTCATGGAAGTGGAGAATCCAAGAGAACTGAAATATTCCACAGCAGAAGTTGCAGGGCCATAGTAGATGGGACTTCCTTCAGACAGCAAAACCACCTTGTCAAACATATGGTATATGCGGCTTGATGGTTGATGAATAGTGGTGACAACTGTTCTTCCTCCAGAAGCCAACCGTTTGATTGTGGTCACAATGCGATGAGCAGTGGTTGAATCAAGACCTGAAGTGGGTTCATCAAGAAGGAGCAAGCTAGGATTGATCAGCATTTCTTGACCAATGCTAACCCTTTTTTTCTCACCTCCTGATATTCCTCTGAACAGTGGTCCTCCTATCATGCTGTTAGTACACCGAGTCAATCCGAGTTCAGCGATAACTCTGTCCACATGCTCAGCTTTCTCGTCTCTGGTCAAGCTGCTTGGTAGCCGTAGAAGTGCGGTAAAGAAGAGAGTCTCCCAAACCGTGAGGTGAGGATACAGAACATCATCCTGAGCAACAAACCCTGTTCTGCGTTTGATGCAGCCAGAGAAAGGCTGACCGTTGTACATGACTTTACCTGAGAAAGTTTTTGAGAGTCGGCCTCCGAGAGCTGATAGAAGAGTGGTTTTGCCACTTCCTGATGGACCTAACATGGCTAGAAACTCTCCTGGACAAACCATTCCTGTTATCCCATTAAGAATCGTCTTCTCTTTGCTTTTCCATGATCCCATACACTGACTTGTCTGCTCTATTTTAACCTTGTACACAACCTCCTCAAACTGTACAACCACAAAGAAACCAACATCGTTAGAATGATGTCCTGTCTTGTTATCAACTACCAAGCTAGAGGAAGTAGAGAAAGAAATACTTCTGCTGAGATTTGTTGCAGGTAAAACTCAAAAGCTCTAACAAGAAGTGAACAAGATTGCTTTTCTTTTGTTGAATAGAGAGAGAGAAAGAGACACACACCTTGAGAGTTATGGGATACATGGACATCTGGAGACCAGGTTGTACAGACTTGCTCTGCGTTTCTGACATGTCTGGCAAACCTTGAACCATGACTCCACCATCTTCTTCAGGCCTTGGTGCTATGCAGTTCTGAGGCATGATAACTCCTGAACCAGTTTCTGTACTTGTCCTCGTTCTTGTAGTTGTAACCGTTTAATGGAAAGCTCTTATATAATGGTAAGAAAATTTAAAAGAAAGTGGCTTTGGTAACTTTCTTCTTGATCTCCCTCAAAGGGAAACCATGTGAGCACATGAATATATAGTAGTATGGAAAACACCCTCACACACTTTAGAATTACTCCTCTGTGTTGTAAGAAGAGAAAAAGGAAGAGAGAGGCAGAAAAAGAAAGGCTTTCTTTACGATGTTGGCCGATCAATCGTCTATGGTGGGTTCCCACTTTCTCTCTCACCTCCTCTTTTGGTTTATTTATTCTAAAGCTAACTCCTTTACCAAATATTTATACCTATCTCTTCCTTTGTTCCAATTATCAGAATCTTTACCTCTAATTCCAAATAGATTAAGGCCATGAATGGATGCTGTTTTTGAAGTCAGTTTTGGAATTGGTTTTTAGTTTTTGAATAGTACATTTTTGTTTTAGACTTTTAGACTTTGTTGTTAGTTTTTTTGGTTTTAAAACTCCCAAAAAAGAAGTTTTAGTTTTTGAGAAAATAAAGTATGGAGTTTTTTCAGTTTTTGACCGAATTAAAAGGAAGTTTTTCAGTTTTTTCAATTTCTTTTATATTTAAACGAGCTAATACAAAAACGTATAAATTTGTGTGTTCCATTCGTATATAACCACAATATGAAATGTATTCCGTCGGATTGGCTCATTTCAACTAACCAATCTTTTAATATAATGTTGTTGACCAAAGAAAAAACCTAAATGGAGTAAAAACTAGATTTACAACAAAAAAAATGTTTTCTAAATTTAAGGGAAACCGAAAATTTAAAATCTTGATTGGTATGAATATGAGTTTTTGAAAACCAAAAACCAAAAACTCTTTCAAAATCTACAAAACATTCAAGGCACCCTCTTTCAAAACTCTTTTAAATAATGCACCCTCTTGAAGTCTTTGCCTCCTGTGGATTCTAATATTTTTGAACTGTCGCTTTACACAAAGTTGTTTCTATTTGAAAATTCATCCGCTGCTGTTGTTAGGTTCTCTCCGAAGCATTTAACCGTTTGATGTGATTGTAGATTATAAGAGTGACACGGTCGTTAGCAAGATCTGAAAAAGGTGCTCAAAGCATTAAGTATTAGATGCCTACACGCTTCAACTATTCGACTTGGTAACTTCTTGAACTTGTTTCTTTCACACATATGAATATGATTTACATTTACATAAAACAAAAAAGTGGAAATGAAAAGGAAGAGACTTTGCGGCTTTTGCATTATACATGACCAATAATTATGCTCTCCACCATTTCAGAACTCAAAACCGCCTATATCACAACCGATCCAAGTGGGAAGATCCTCTAAATCTTCAAAAGACTAAAATATCTTATATATTTTTTAGATGTATATATATCTCACATGGCATCTGATCATATATTTCTGCATTATTAAGCTTTCAATCTTTCATGTGCTGATGTTGTCTGCATGTGAAACACTTTTGTTTCGTCAAGAAATCGTTTATGCCTTAGTAAAAAAAAACAGCACACCATATTTATAGTGAATAGATCTGGTGGTCTGGTCATAGATACTCTTCCTTTCGTTATCCATATGCAAAAACTCAAAATTGCTGCACATCAACGACATTTTTTATGATTCTTTTTAGAGTCTCATGTCTTTCGGTTCGTCATATCGTGTAGAAGTTCATATCACACATGAAAAAGTTGCAGCATGCCCGCGACAAAACCAAAGGTTATATATTCTTGTGATAGCCTGAGAATCTTATACAACTATTTTTGTCTAACAACCAGAGATTTATTATACAGTAAAACCTCTATAAATTAATAATGTAGGGACCGAGATATTCTATTAATTTATAAAGATTTAAATTATCGATAAATTAATAATTATTAATTTATAGAGAGATTTTGCTAATTTTGTAATTTTTTAAAAAAAAATCTATGTAAAAAGTACTCCCTCTGTTTCATTTATAGGATGATTTAGACTTCTTTTTTTGTTTCACAATATATGATGTTTTGAATAAACAATTCAAGTTTCTATGCAAAACATTAAATTAAACAGCTTTTTGACTATTTATATTCTGCAGTAAATTATATCATTGGTTAAATTATTTTTAATAATACTCCCTCTGTCCCATTTTATAAGATGTTTTGTGTAAAAGCACAAAGATTAAGAAATAATTAATGTTTACTTTTTTATAGGAATTCAGCCAATAGAAAAAAAAGCTGCAGAATTTAAATGGTCACAATATACTAAATAAACATAAATTATGCATAGAAATCTGGGAAAATCTTATAAAATGGAACAAGGAAAAAAATGCTAAAACATCATATAATTTGGGACAGAGGGAGTATTAATTTGTATTTTTAATATAAAAAAACTCAAAATTAGTTACTTTCTTAAACTTAGTGCTTTTATCTAAAACATCTAATATTGTGAAAAAAAGGGAGTAGTTTTTTCTTAATAATCAATATCTTTCTAAAATCAATTACAAGTAGAAGAGCAATTATTGTTTAGTTAAAAAAAGCAGAAAATCAATTATTAAGTTTAGAAAACAACACAAAAAATTTCGATGTAGTAAAAATATTAGAATTGAACTCTACCAAAAATTAATACAAATTTAAGAAAAACAAACAAAACTAGAGTCATATTTCACTAAATATTTTACCTATAAATATATATATACTGATAAATTTATATAATTATTAATTTATGATATTGATGGGACCATATGTTTACAAAGGATTTTTTTAAAAAATATTATCTTATTAATTTATCGATTTGTGTAATTTTTTTTACACTGGTTCTAATTCGGGACCGAAAGAATTTATTAATTTATAGAAATTCGAGTATTAATTTATAGAGGTTTTACTGTATTTGCGATTGCATATATTTTGGAAACATGATCTGTCTTGTCTGGCGACGACTAAACCTAGTAGAGGGTAAGTTCGTTTGATAGAGATCAAATTCTTTTAATGCCTTGTTAAAATGTATGGATAGAGACATATAGAATGATCAGGCTTAACCTCTAGTGAATTCTCCATCATCCAAATAAAAAGACAAAGTATCTTCACACGTTGTTCTTGTTGTTATTTGAACCAAAGGGGATACACTTTCAGACAGAAGTTGACACTCCAGCCTCTAGGCATCTTTTCCAACGTCACATTACTAAATCAATTCTATGGAAGTGACTGGAAGGAAATAGAAGAAAAAGGAAGAAAATAATAGAGAAGAATACAAGAGAAAAGAAAAGTAAAATGTTAGAAGAAATGTTTCTACCATGTATTTATGGGTGGAAATTTTTTAGTTGTTTTAACTAAAAGGTAGAAGAATTGAGAAGAAAATGTTAAATTCTGTTGGAGATTAAATTCTTCTTGACTGGTGAAATGACAGAATAAATGAGAGTATTTATATTTCTTCTCAATTCTTTTCTTCTAATTGTAGCCACCAGTCACACCCTATGTGTGTGTGTTTTTTTTGCTTTTTAAGAAACAAAAAATTCGTTTACAAAATATTCTAAGCTCTTTGGTGCATTTAATTTCTAGATCCGGAGCTAGTCTTTGGTAAACAGGCGATGAACCAGGATTGCCGGATCCAAGAAGACAAGACTAGAACCAGTAAATCCCTTGTATAGTAGTAGTAGTAGTAATGAAAGATTGATTTTTTTTTCTTTTTCTTTTAAATGGTCCAAGAGAAACATTTTAGGAGTTTTGTTTTTGGTCATTGAATGGGAACATGTATAAATAATTTTAGTTATGTAAGATAATATTAGGTAAATTGTTATTCTCTCATTTTTAAATTAATATCCCAAAAATAAAAGCAATTTATATTTTTATATGATCTCTTAATCAAGAAATATTCTGAGTTGAAAAGAAAAATAAGAATTTTTTAGTTGTTGTTGATATGATGAAATAAGACATTTTGTAAGTTTTGTTATCTTGCTCATTCATATAAATATATAACCAACTTTAATTATGTACTATATTAGGTCAGATGTCATATTCACTTAGTTTTGAAATTAAAGACTTCAAAATTGCAACCAATTGGGTATGTGCCTTTAGTCAAGTGGTTAAGTCCATTTGATTCCATTTTTAACACCGGAGTTCGACTCCACTAAGTCATGTTACCCTGCGTAATTGGGAATGGCTATGGATCGGGTCTTGTTGATACAAAAATGTAAAAAAAAAAAAAATGTAACTTATTATTTTTTATAACATTCATGTGCATGTTGGATTTTTTTCGTTATGGGGAAACGTTGTATGGTCGAAAACAGCCAGCGAGCATAAAGGTAACTGATTCGAGTACTGAAGAGCAAACCAAGCTAGGTCTTTGTATATGTCAGGTATATGATTGCTCTTTCAACCGCTTTGTGAGTGTTGTTTATCTGTTATGCTAATATGGTAAAAAAATCCCTTTGAAAACAAAAATTAGTGCGTCCTCTTGAAGATTATATGTGCTTATTAATTTTCATAAAATAGATTATCACATAGTTGCACATGAAATTTGTATATAATTATTTTTACTCTTGCTATAACAATCTCTTTTGCAAAAATTTATTTGTAGTTGAATACATAATTATATATTACTTACTACATTTTAATTGTTATAAATATTACCCAAGTCTATTTAGAAAGATCTATTTATTAAAATTTGTTTTGATTTGATTAAGAAGAAGAAACAAAAATCTCAAGGTAATTTGGAAAAGACCCTTTTTATTTCATTTATGTATGTTTGAACTTATATAATAATATATTTTACAATAATGATTTCATCATACTAATTTACTAAATTATAGAGTAGATAATTTTATATATTAAGTTTACTAATAACTCAATTCTCATTTTTTAAATGCTTTATTAAGTTATTCTTTTATACATGTATTTTCAAATACTCTAACAACAACTAGTATTTAATTATTTATGACTTTCATTGCACAATTTCGGCGAAGCTAATGCAGAGGTCATATATATGTGGATTGAAAGAAGGATCTGATTCTTGCAAATAGTACTTTATTGGCCATTGAATGCAAGAGCCAACACAGAGAACAATAGGGGCATGTGGAGCTATATTATAAGTTTTCTTTTGAGTAATTACACTGCATACCCTAAGACTGAGAAATAATTAAGTCAAAGAAGAAGTGGCGATTTCGTAAATAACTGGTGTTTGGGTTTGGTGACAAAATGACATAATTACCCCTTCAATCTTCATCTTCCCACGCATCCATCTTTGCCATTGCCACGATCTCCTCCAGCTTTACCACCACACTATCCACTGTCCACGCCGATACGAAGAAGATGAAACTCTCTTCTCTGTTCAAAGACGGAGCCGGAGGGCGGAGGCTTTCAAGCAGTTCCACCTGAACTCGATTTGTTACGCCACAAGGATAATTATCACCACCACCAACCCAGATATGATCGGAGACATAGTTATGGCCCTACCAGTGATGTTGCAGTTTCACAGTGGAGGTTGGGTTAGTGGAACTTCTGATTTGGCGGCTAATCAATGGCGTTGAGGATGGAGTCAAAGTGCTAAATTGGCTTGGGAAATAGGCTAATCTTGCTCTTCTTCTTCGTGCCACGCAAATGCATCGATTCGGAATCGTGTTGGTGTTGATCTTGATTTGGAGGATTCTTTGCAGAGTCGTCATAGAGATTGATTGGTTTTTTTATGATCCAACATTAGTTTCTGGTTTTTCTAACCATTATCTTTTTGATTTTATATCATGATATATAGTGATATATCGGGAAACACATGTGTTTTACCAGGAAACATATGGTAAGACATTTTTGGAGGCAAAATTCCTGCTATTTATTCCAGGGGTAAATTCGTCCGATTTTTTCGAAACCAAAGATTTCTCTCTCTTGTTTTGCAAAGAATAAAAGTTGTGTATGTACAAGCTAATTATTTCTCAAATAATTAGCATACAGCTAATTGACTCTTTTCTTTTTACTAATTGCAGAACATGAGAATATTATAGAACACATTCCTTCTTGGTTCTTTTATTATTTATTCTCTTGTGTTAGTTTAAATATGTATTCTATTATTCTCCATGTTTGTTCATTATTTTTCTCTTTGACATTTATATATATAGAGATGGCCTACCTAAGAATGTAAGAAAGCCTAAGCCAAGAGATTTGTTCAGCAGTTCTCTGGATCAAAGGCTAGTGGAAGGATCAGAAACTGGTACAAAGGAGAAGAGAAAGGCAGTTGACAAGGGTCAAAGCACTGCAAAAATCATCAAGCTTAACCCTAAAGTGGTGGTCCTAAATGAGGGACCGTCCAATGTTTAATGAGTCTTATTTGTTGGAATTGTCAAGGCTTGGGACGGTCTCATAAATTGACGATTCCTACTCTCATGGAGATGAGACGTGCTCATTTTCCTAAGGTTTTGTTTTTGATGGTAACCAAGAACTATAGTAATGTGGTAGTAGACCTGCAAGAATGGTTAGAATATGAAAGAGTCTTCACAATTAACCCGGTTGATCTCAGTGGAGGGTTGGCTCTTTCGTGGAAGAAATGTGTAAATATAGATATTAAGTATGCGGATAAGAACCTAATTGATTTCCACATTCAATTTGGTTCTGTTGACTTCATTGTCTCTTGTGTTTATGGAGACCTAGCTTTTAGTTCTAGACCGCTAGTTTGGGAAAGAATCTCAAGGATTGGAATGCATAGGAAGGAGCCCTGGTGTATGTTAGGAGATTTCAATGTCATTCTTCACAATGGTGAAAAACTAGGAGGTCCAAGAAGAGGAGACTCTTCCTTTTTACCATTTAAAGATATGCTGGAAAACTGAGACATGCTAGAACTTCCCAGCAAAGGTAACCCTTTCACTTGGGGTGGCAAGAGGGATACTCTATGGATTCAATGCAGACTGGGACAGATGTTTTGGCAACAAAAATTGGTATATACAATTTCATGTGTCTAACCAAGAATTTCTGGATAAAAGAGGGTCCGATCACAGACCGGTTTTGGTCAGACTTACAACACAAAAGAGGAGTATAGAGGTAATTTCAGGTTTGATAAAAGACTTTTCAATCAGCCTAATGTGAAAGAAACCATCTGTCAAGCCTGGAATGGAAATCAAAGGAATGGAAACCTTCTTGTTTTTGACAAACTGAAGAAATGCATATCTGGCTACGTAGGTGGAAGCAAGAGAACAATTTGAACTCTTTGAATCGGATAAATCATGCTAGGGCTACTCTGGAAGCTGAACATTCTTCTGCTTTCCCTAGTACTGTTTTATGAACTCTTTGAAAAACGATTTGTGCAAGGCTAACCAGGATGAAGAAACCTTCCGGAGTCAAAATGGATGTTTGGGTGGGACAAAAATTCAAAATTCTTCCATGCTTCAGTCAAAGACAACAGAGGAAAGCAGCATATTGAGCAACTTTGTGATGTCAATTACAATCTCCAGAAAGATGAAACGACTAAGGGTGCTATTGCAGAAGCATATTTCAAGACTCTTTTCACTTTCACTGATCAGAGCAATTTCCAAGACCTTTTTAAGGATTTTCATCCTAGAGTCACTGTGGGGATGAATGCCGTGCTCACCGCCTCTGTCTAAGAAAGAAATAAGGGAAGTAGTTTTTGCAATTAAAAGCTCAAGTACTCCTGGTGCATATAGGTTCACAGGTTTTTTCTTTCAGAAATATTGGGGTATTTTGGAGAGTCAGGTCTCTTTGGAGATTCAGAAGTTCTTCCTCACTGGTTCTTTTCCAATTGATCTGCCAAAAAAGAAGAAACCTGTCAACATGTCAGATTTAAGACCAATCAGTCTTTGTTCAGTGCTATACAAGATTATTTTAAAGATTCTGGTAAGGAGACTACAACCTTTTTAACTGACCTTGTGTTTCCTAACCAATCTGCATTTGTTGCTGAAAAGTTGATATCTGATAACATACTCATTGCTCATGAGGTGGTACATGGGCTGCGCACATAGACAAGTGTCTAAAGATTTCGTTACCATAAAGTCTGACATGTCATAAGCTTTTGACAGAGTAGAATGGAATTATGTGAGAGCCTTGATGGTTGCTTTGGGTTTTGATCAGAAGTGGGTACAATAGATTATGTTCATGATTTCTTTCGTCTCCTTCACTTTCTTAATCAATGATAAGGCTTATGGAAACATCATTCTTTCACGAGGATTGAGGCAAGAAGACCCGTTATCTCTGTTTTTGTTTGTCTTGTGCTCTGAGGGTCTCACTCATCTCATGAATAGGGCTGAGAGACAAGGTCTTCTTAATGGATCTGTTTCTCTCATGATGGACCTGCTATACATCATCTTCTATTTGTTGACGACTCTCTATTCATGTGCAAAACCGACAGAATTGAAGTCTCAGTGATCAAGAACATTTTCAAGGAGTATGGAGATACTACAGGCTAGAGAATAAATTTTGACAAATCCTCCATTACTTTTGGTGTTTTGGTAGAGGATGATAGCAAGGATTGGATCAAAACAGAGCTTGGTATAGTTAATGAAGGTGGAGCAGGAACATATTTAGGTCTCCCAGAGTGTTTTAGTGGATCTAAAGTTCACTTCTTAGATTATATCAAGGATAAACTTAAAGCTAGGCTGTCTGGTTGGTTTTCTAGGACTCTATCCATGGGTGGCAAGGAGATCTTACTCAAAACTGTGGCTATGGCCATGTCTGTATATGCAATGTCTTGCTTCAAATTGACAAAGACAACATGGAAGAACTTGACAAGTGCGATGGCAGATTTTTGGTGGCATTCTTTGGAACATAAAAGAAAGACACATTGGGTTAGCTGGGAGAAAATATGTCTCTCTAAAGAGCAAGGTGGCTGGGCTTTAGAGACATAGAAAGTTTTAACCAGGCTCTATTGGCTAAGCAAGCCTGGAGATTACTTCAAACCCGTCCTGTTTAGCTGCAAGATTCTTCAAGTGTAGGTATTATGTTGATGATGATTTCCTTGAGGCTGAGATTAGGGTCAGACCTTCTTACATTTGGAGGAGTATCTTGTATGGTAGAGAACTGGTTTTGAAAGGTCTAAGGAAAGAAATAGGAAATGGAAACTCCCTTAGTGTATGGATGGATCCTTGGATTCATGATATTGCACCTCGGCTTCCTCTTCAAAGACACTTCTCTGTCAATCTGAATCTCATGGTAAAGGATCTCATTGATTTTGAAAGAAGAGATTGGAAGAGAGATTTGCTTGAGGATCTGTTCTACCCTGCAGATGTGGAGATAATTGTAAAAAGGAAACTAGTGGTGAGTTTGGATGACTTTTGGGTCTGGCTTCATTCAAAAATAGGAAATTACTCTGTTAATCAGGTTCTTGGTTAGCCTTTCAATCTAATAAGCCTGAATTAATTAGAGAAGCGAGCCAATTGCCCTTAACCAATGGTCTTAAAGAAAAGGTGTGGTCCTAAAAAAAGCTCCAAAAATAAAACTCTTCATCTGGAGAATTCTCTGCTCAGCCCTACTTGTTGTTTATCAGATTATTCGAAGACGAATGGATATTGACCCGTGTTATCAGGTTTGTGGTGCTGATGGTGAGTCAATAAACCATGTCCTTTTTACTTGTTCCTTAGCTCGTCAAGTTTGGGCTTTGTCTGGTGTACTTACTCCGGAGAATGGTTTTCAAAATAGCTCAAACCTGCCAATATCCAGTTTCTCTTTGAGCTTAATCAGAACTTACTGGTACCAGAACAGGCAAAAAGATCATGGCCTTAGGTTCTTTGGAGGTTGTGGAAGAACAGAGACAAGTTGTTTTTCAATGGTCTCACTCTCTGTCCTTTAAAATCCATAGAGAAAATTTAAGAAGACACTCAAGAATGGTTCCTGGCTCAACCTCAAATTCAGAATGTTGATCCTGTTTTAGACCGGTTTAATGATCCATGTTTGCATAGATGGGATCCTCCTCCTACTGGCTAGGTCAAATGTAACATAGGTGCTTCTTGTTCTGGGAAAAAAAGATTAGGTGGGGGTTCTTAGGTTTTAAGGAACGATCTTGGAGAGGTTTTGTTACATAGCAGAAAGGCTTTTAGTAATTTATGTGAAAAAAAGATGTGATGTTGCATTGTGTCAGGTGGGTGATTGAAAGTATGCACAGTCACAAGATGACCAGAGTTCTCTTTGTTTTTAAGCCAGGAGACTTATTGCCTGCATTTGCAAGGCCTTGTGCTTGGCCTTCTTTTGCTTATCAAGTCTCATAGTTAACTCATTTTTTGAAAAAGATTGGAGAATGGAATGTTATGGAGGAAAAGGTTTTTGTGAACAGGGGAGCTTCTCTAATTGCTCAAAGTGTGGTCAATGAGGACAGATTACAATCTTATGTTGCTTATGGTCCTCTTTTTTGGCTTCATCAGTTCTTTGAGGTTGAGGAACCTTTCTCTAACTGCCACTCTTTTTCCTTGTCCAATGTTTTGTCGTTTTTTTTTTGGTGTTTGGTACTTATTCTCTGTACCTCTCATGTAACCGTTATGGGGTTTTTTTGTAAAAGTTCTTCCTGAGTTGAAATATCAATACATAATCCTTTTCAGTGAAAAAAAATATAGAGATGGCCTAAAGAGACTAGTTTAAACTTTCAATATATAATACTTTCTAAATCTTCTAATTTTCATTTTGCTTATCAAATTTATTCACACTTGCCATTATTTATGATATGAGTCAAATTAAGACCTAAGACTAGTCTCTCAAATAAGAGATCGTGTGTAGCAGTTTAGAGTCGAAATTTACAAAGCTCTCGTGTTCACACAATAGACTAACATGTTTTGAATTAAGCTATACAAGTAAAAATTGCAAACTAAAGTAAAACAGGTAATTAAAATCGAGATGTAAATCAGATGGATGAAACGTTACGTTTAGGGAAATTCTCAGGAAATAAATAAATAGTAAATCTAGCAATTTAATTAAGATTATTTATCGAACCGTTATAGAACTCAATGCACTAATGTATATTTAACCACCTCTCGAATATATTGACTAACTAAACCTAATATCAGGAAGTTCCACTTCTCGAATGTAAACTCCTAGAATTAGACTAGCATTAATAACCGGTTTGATATGTTCACAAATATTCCTAAACCACCTCTCGAATATATCTAGTAATTTCTGCCCACCTAAGATAGTTTCAGTAATAGATGACCTCTCGAATCTACCTACTATCCTATGATCAAGTTCTAGTTAGCTACTCTAGAACTAACATTAAGAACAACTTAAGGTGAAGAACTCTAAAGATTAATCCTAACAGGTAATCGATTTACTAATTCATCTAAATCCCTAATGAGAATCCCTAAACCTAACAAGCAAACTACTCAGACATGGAGATTGAAACAAACAACATGATTGAATAGAAATGCATAAAGAAATCAAGAGAAGAAGTAAAAGAATTTTAAAAAATTTATGTGGAGGAGTTCTCTCCAATTATCTCTCAAAGATTTCAAACTCCAAAGAATACAATAGAATAAGAGACTGAGATTCTCTAAAACAAAATCCTAAATCCGAGAAAAGAAAATGATTAGAGCCGAACCGAACCAGATTTATGAAGAAAACAAAAATCTCGTTTGGAGCCGAATAGTTCAATTAAGAGACCTAATTGCAGGTTTTATGTTTTTTTTTTTTTTGATTAGGATATTCTATATTACTCCCTTTGTTCCTAAAAGATTGATGTTCTAGAGTTTTCACATATATTAAAAAGCAATCATTGTTTAATTATTAATCAATTACTTTTTTATACTAAACATTTTTTAATAACTTTGAACCAATAGTATTAGAAAACAGTTAATCATTACGTCTTGAAGTTTACGATATATTAATTTTAATCAATAAAAAATAAAACAAAAACCTAAAAAATCAAACTTTGTGGAACAAACTAAAATTCTAGAACATCAAATATCTAAGAACGGAGAACAAATAAAGTAATTATCCAAGTTATTCCAACTACATTATTTGTTCAGTTAATTACTTTTTCTGCAATTTTATTTCTCAATCTCTTATAATTATAACCATCACTTTTATTTTGCATATTTGATGCTATTCCGTATTGTCTTATCAGCTGAGGTTGCAGTCACTTTTTTTTTTTTTTATGAATTACTTCTTCTTTTTGTTGATCAGAGCTATAATAAGGTCAAAGCTTTATGCAGAATAAACTATTGGAAGATACATACTGTAGTAATTGTTTTGTTTAGAGATGTCGCGTTGCGTTTACGAGCATTGCGAATTTTTTTCTTTTTCTTTTTTTTTTTCTTATCCCATAAGAATAATTCCATTAGCAAATTTTGTCCATATTAAAATATAATATCTTGGAAGATTGGGAATTAAGATGATTTGGAAAAGAAGATTTACTTATGGCCGGTGTAAAATGATAGTTCGAATACGATCCTCCTCATCTTGATTCCCTCGCGTGGAAAGTTCTTCAATAAAAAATTCGGATTCTTTGATTGCTCATGTAATTCAAATATATGTAATGTCATTCTTTGAGTTATATAACCATTAACCCACTAGCTTATAACTTTGCATGAATCGGAATATAAGACTACATATTATTTGAATATTAAAGGATGCCGGAATTTTAATATTTTTTGTCGTCAAATATGAAAGCCACCGGTGGCAGAGCCAGAATAATTCTTATTTATGGGGGTCATATATTAATATAGTTATATAATAATATTAACTAATTTATTTGAAAAAATATTACCATTAAAAATTTCACGCATTTTAAGTGTTACTTTGACTTTTTATTATGAGTAAAATACAACTAAAAATAGTATCATTATTGTTGCAAATCTCATAACTTGTAGATGTTTTTACGATTAAAATAGATACATAATCTTAGAAATACTTATTTCTTTGTATGAGATATAAGCGTAGTCTCATATTATTCATCATTCCCAATCTTACTTTTTTGTAAATATTGGTCCGTAGTATATGTTATATGTAGTATGAAATATATTAATTTTTGTCTCCAAATATATAAGAATGAAAAGAAGAACGAAGATTAATATGTCAAAATGACCAGAGTTATGTGTTAAAAGACTAAAGAGACAAAAAAAAAAAAAAATAAATAATTTTGCAAGAGGAGGGTCAAAGGGAGAAGATTAACGTGAGACATAGGGTCAAGTAAGAAAACTTAACTCAAACCATCCATCACTTATGGTTATCCCTTTCCAGTGAGTTAGCTTTGCCATATCCTCATCAGACGAGACCATTTCTCGACTACGCTTTGTTAGGTGTAATATCAAGTTTGGTTTGGAAACGAGCAAAAAATTTTTTAAATTTTTTGCGTGAGTAAAAATGGTGAATATATATCTGTCCGTTTGTCCAAAAACTATATATATATCTGTCCAAATAAAATTATGTAGACATCAGAATTTGTAACTTTAGATGTTTAATTTTTTTTCCATCCTTTAGATGTTTAATTATAACATTAAAATTATAAATTTGTTGTTAAAAGAAAAAAAAAAAAAAAGAGAAGAAATTAAGAAAAAACAAAGAAGGTTCAAAACCAATCATAGTTGTGAGGACTCTTGATTAAAGAGGACTAACCTTTGTGAAAAATAAAGTTTAGGTCAGGACTGATTTCGTAACTACTTCCAACCACAAAAAGACTGATCGGTTTAAATCTTGTTCTATTGTTACACCCTCATGCTGTGCATCCCCTTTCAATGTCCAAGTACTATAATTACTAATTAATTAACCCTAAAATCGTTTGCATAATATGTAAGTTTGAATCAAACATATATTATAAATTATTTCCTCTTTAGTTTAAGAAAATCTTAGTGAAAGAGACTTATCCTTTCACTTTCAACTTCATTCGTTTTACCCTTAAACGTATTTTCAGATAAATTAATGATATTTTCCCCTACCCACGAATCCTCAAAACGAGATAGCATTAATATATTAAAATCCCATTTACCAGTAAATAATTCATTATTTTAGTATATAGCATATTCGTATATATGACTCTCTATTACAGAATTATTCACCTTGTTATTCAACCAAAAAAAAAAAAGAAAGAATGATTCACCTTGTTTCATTATATTATAAATATATACGCACGAACGGCTAATTCATGATTCTAAGTAAGTACCATACATAATTTGAGTTTGATATTAAAATCGATCGCTTTATACGTTGATTTAAGTTACAGATAATATAAAGAAAACGGCATCTAATTATCTTCAAAGAATATTAAATACGCAGTACATATATATATATATTATATATTACATATAAGATATAACATATATTTATATAAATACCTTAAAATAGTGTGTATACTATTTCAGATCTTCGCATAGCATTTTGATATTTTTAGTGTGGACTCCTAGTGGAGCCAGACAGTCTTTGCCTTTTTTCTTTCTCTTCTTTTCAAAAATTTGTTCTGATTATTAATTGTTTAAAATATTTTTTACTAATTTGGAAATCATTTTTTTGGTAGAAATCTTTGGTGCGCATCCTCTCCCGATGGCACCTCTTTTTTGCCACCAACTTGCTTATATTATATATTATATATATCAAGAATATAATAATTGTATATATCATATACATTATTCTGATATACTTATGTTTTTTTAATAAAAGAAAAATAAAATGATATACTTATATTTGTAAATATTGAATTATTTGTGTAAAAAGTATTTTACAAGTATGAGAATCTATTTCGTTGGTCTAGTCGTATTTAATTTCAGAATCAAATACATACAAGTATGAATTATTGAATTAGGGATAATTGTGATTATTATAAAAACAGTAATTAAGTAAAGTAAAATGATGATAGTCCGATATATGTGTCGTCCCAGTGGTGGAGAAAATGTCATTTAGTGAGTTTGAATATTAGTTCAGAAATCGACATGTGTCACGCACTCTGACACTAGTAAGTGGGTGCTTGTTCTCATGTCAGGTTCTGATTACGTTTAAATTAATTAATTAATATTGTTCAAACAAGGGGTAGATGTGACCTAGCCACTAATTAAAATTTGATTCTACTAAAACTTACTTATTTGATTACTATAAAAAGCAAAAGCAAGTATTTAGTATACGTAGGTAAAATATAATTAGGTTAGTGGTTATATTATATCTTCGTAGTTTCTCCACCTAGTCTAGGATTGATCTATGATGATTCTAGTATTTTTTTTTATTGTTCTGTTTTAGTCTATATATAAGAAAGAGTCCAAGACCATACGTCCATACCATTGCACCATTTATTGTTGATAAACAAATGACACAGTGTATAGTTACACTCACGTATAGAGGCTAGTGCTACGAATCAGTGATCAAGGGGTATATATATAAGAAATCTTATAAGTCTTATAGTCAATCATGTAAATGGGAAACATTCAAGATTTGCCATTATATTAAGGTTGTTCATTGTGAAACAAAAGTTGTCACCTAAGAATGGGTTTTGGATCCATTTTTTTAGGATCGGAACTAATTTTTTAACATTTCTAGTTACTTCGTATCCATATATCTAAATAACATTTATAGATTTGAACTCGGATCCGATCTGAATAAGACCATCCGCAGTAGTGTAAGTGTGAGAGAGGGGTGTAAGATTTTTTTTATTATTATAATTTAAAGTGAGAGAGAAAAGAGAGAGATAGAGTGGGTTACACCCGAGTGTAAACTTACACCCGGGTGTGAAAAGAGAGACAACTTTTACACTATTTCTGTATTTTAAAATAGATACACCCCACGCAAAGATACACCACTGCGGATGCCCTAATGGAAAGAAGAATGAGGAACGAAAAGCTATAACAAGCAAATTTTATTAATTCTAAAAATAAATAATCTCATATCAAATTATGAAATTAAAATAAATAACTAAATTTTAAATTTATTATATTTTACATAGGAACTATACTAATTACATTGAATAACTAATGAAACGTTAAAACAATATTAATTCATCCTCTGGTCTATATTGATATCATATATCTATATTAATTTTTTTTTAATTTAGTTTTAAGTTCTGGTCTAATATTATTTCTATAATGATCTAAAAACTTTGAGTTTTTTTTTTCATTTTAATCATTTTTAAGTTTGTAAAATTTTACTGTCGACCAAAAAGAAAGTACATTTTTTTTTATATTTTTAGATACGAAATATTTTTACCAATACGATAAACGTCACTAGAACCGGCGACATGTAAGTTTCGCCTAAGATCTTTACCAGAGATAATTAGTACAAACATTAATTTCTGAGTGGCTAACTTAATCAGAAGGTGAGGTCGTACACCTTTCCCAATCGCAGGTTTGGTGTTGGCTACGTATCTATGTGTTATTGCATGAAATTCTGGTTCGCTATAATTATATGGTTTGTCCTTTTTCTCGATAATTTGGTAAGTCAATTGCTTTTCTCTTCAAAAACATAATAAATTGCTGTAAATGATTGTTCTCTCAACAAAATATTTACCTTAATAGCATAAGCAGTCGCATTAGAATGCCATGTAAAATTGTTCGCTTCGTTTGTTGGATTATCATCTAGAATTTCTTACAATATATACTACAATAATTTAGTATGTTAAATTATTTTTTAAAGCATAAAAGGAGATTTTGATTCAAAAAATACTTCAAATATAACGATATGTTCACACAATCTGTTAATAGATCGGTATACTTAACTTGTTTATCCGGTCCACAAAATTTATCTTTTTTGCATCCAAAATAGACAAGAAAAATTAGAGAAATGATTGTTATATACGATATATAATTTCGTTTCACTAGATCCCAGTAAGAAAATTTATCAACCATTCAATTCATACAAATATTACTCATTGAAGACATACATTCATCAAGCTTAAACATCCAGATTTTTGAACAATTACATCATGATTTACACAAACATTCTCAAACACATACGACTACCTCTCAAATGTGTGCTGTCTAATCTAGATTTTCGAATCATCATAAATTTATATCGATATAGAGTATTTAGAATACAATGAATATGCCAAGCAATTAATCACAACAAGCTAAGCGAAATAATCAACACTATAAAATATAGGGAAGAAAATGACTCAAGACTTGTCACCACGGTCGCAAAACCGGATCCATTATCGGCTTAATTCAGTTTCTTAATATGAACTCTCCCAATTACTATATATCCAAAACGTCTCACTTGCGGTAACCAAACCCGCAAATTTATTTCGGAAAACTCAAAAATTCTCGAGCCAAATCCATAGTGCATATGAATCTGCTCAATATACTGCATCCATTATATAATGTCACTTGATGATTTTAGTATAATTTTTTGTTCAGTTCATTGTAGGCAGTGAATGGAAGCATATATGCGGGACGGATTTGGAGGGTGCGGGACGAATTTTCACACATGTTACCATTCAAGAAAAAGATAATTATTGAAATACCAAAAGTGCAATAACGCACTTGTCCAAATAGTGCAGAATTTTTTTTTTGTTTGTTCTGTTTTCTTAGAAAACGCACTTGTAAACATTCCACACTCTTTTTGATGTGGGTTAGAGTGTGTTTTTCATTTTAACTATTATTTTCTATTATTATGTAATTTAACATATTGATTTATAATATATGGTTTAAATTTTAAAACAAAAAATTAAATTTATATTTTGATCAATTTGTGTATTACTAATGATTTATAAATTTATGTTATTGTTTATTTATTAACAAAAAATTAATTATTAATAAATATATATAAAACCGCACTTGTCCCGCAAATAGCTTTTTTCACCAATCAAATTTTATTTCGTACTGCTTATTTTATACAAACCGCACTTATCCCGCAAATATATTTCTCCCGCACGTCCCGCAGTTGAACCGTACCGCAATGTAATACCGCACTTCTCCCGCACCGCAAAACGCAGTTACCATTCGGAGCCGTAATCGAAGCATTATGAATTTATGATATAAGTTAGGAGATTTTTTTTTAATAAATAAATAAATTGGGAGTTTTATAGTATTAGTTTTCTACATAGAGAGAGGATGTGAAATGAGATAGAAAGAGAAAACAAAAACACACACGCGTGGAAAGTGGGAGTAAGGGTGGGATGCAATCTTCGATGTTAGCTAAGAAAGCACTCAAAATGAGATCAGAAATTTTGTGACACTCTCACCAATCATCGTCTCTTTTATCTTTTTATAACTCACTTTATTTATATTATCTTCTTCATTTCACATCATCTTTTTGTTTATTGGTTTTTCCTATCGTAAATAATTGTATCATGATGATGAATATTAAGAATTTTTACATGACTATTAAAAATTTACCTTAACTTGTGAAAGAGGCTATAGAATTAACTATGCTATTAGAGAGTCTTATGATAATTTTATACTATATTACTCTTTTCTTATTGTTGATTTTTCTTTCTTTTGTTGAGAGTTTGTTAGGTCAACAACTCAACATGCGATTATGCATATATTGACTTTGAGATTAATAAAATGCAATTTTTTTTTCTATGTATTAAAACAAAAAATAATAGTCCATGTAACCTTGTATGAGAGGCACTGAGGCAGCTTAATTGAGATGAATAACTAACTCTAATTTCTAAAGCAAAAATTAAGTCAACAAGAAAGAGGTAGAAGAACTTTCATCTTACAAAAAAAATTGGTATTAACTATAGTATATAGAAAATGTAGTTATTGCGAATTAAAAAAAACGTAGAAATACGTTTTCAAAACATGAACACGTGAAAATAGTATATCATTCCAATGATTCAAATAGTTGCATGTCTCAGAATTTTACCAAACAAATTTGGCTAGAATAGAAAGTACATGCGCCAAAATAACATGACATGATGTGTGTATAAGTATGTATACGAAAGACAAGATGGGAAGAAAGTGATAAAAGAAGATCTTTCAAAGTAATGTTTGTCTCTTCTCATTTGATTTTCTGGCCCCTCATCCCCTTAACCCCTAACCAATAATTTAAATTAAATAATTATATTAATTTTCTTATATATAAAGAGCCGAGTAAATCAGTCTAAATTAAATAATTGTACTTGATGTTATTTATAAAAATAGACAGGAGATGGAGTAAAGGAATCATATGTATAGGTTGATAACTTGATATAAATAAATATATATATATATATATATATATATATAAACATTACGCAGACTATTTATAGGCATTCTGTACATGTCATTTTGGCGATCAATCTTTGATTTTTTTGTGTGTAAATTGTTAGTAAAATTTTGACGAAACATTTTCACTATATATAGAAAAAATAGAAACATTAGTTTGTATATTAAAAGAAAGGTGTTACTGTTTCGTTGCTAATACATCGCTAGGTAAAAAGTAAAAAGAAAAATTAATCTAATAAATTGGTAATTTTTTAGATAAATTGCCATTGACTCAAATTTTAGATTAAAAAAATCAAAAGAAATAATTAATTACATAATTACAAACATGTTGAAAAATTAAAACTAATAAACAAAAAAGTAACAATAAAATATAAGTTCTTCATTCAATCTTTTTTTTAATCCTTCCCTTACATGTCACTATTATGTCGCTAAAATTAAATTTGAGAAGTCTCCCATCAAAAATTTGGCAACATTATATCTTGTTTTTAGGGCCACTAGAACCGACAAGAAGCAGTAAAAGAAAAACAGCTAAGATGGCAGGCGAAAAAATGCGGAAAACAAGTTGGCCATAGCGAAATTGCATGCAAGGTCGTGTGATGGTTGTGTGAGTGCGGCATGGCAAAAGAGAGAGAGCCGCAGATGATAGAACATGTTTCTCAAAATAGAGCTTGGTCTTAAAGATAAGAGAGTCTCGGAAAAACGAGCTAGTTACGTTCTTCTAGAATGAGTATACATTTGAGAGATCTCAGAAAATTGATGAGAGAACACATGGATGAAAGCTTAAAGAGACAAACACATAAAGAACATTGTAGAGGCGCATAGTTCTTAGTGAGTGTTATTCAAAGTATAATGCTTTTGTATGAATCTCATTGTGTAACTTACTAAGTGTAATTTATTGATGATCTTGACTGATTATGTGTAGACATAATCTCATTGTGTACTTACTAAGTTTAACTTATAATTAATATGATCTTTTATTGATTATATGTAGACATAATCTCATTGAACTTTTGAGATCTTATTCTCATCCAGGTGTAGACTAACCACATCGATTACCAAACTCGTGAAAACCCTCTCATCTCAAAAGTTCTATTTTTACATGATAAATTGAACCAAGTGATGAATCATTACATGTGTCAATTGATATTTTGCTAAACTGTAACTATTAATAGAATTAGCGATGGATTTTAACGTGGATATAATCGTAGTGGATACGATCATTGTTAATTAAGTATTTTTTTTTAGTGACCGTACGTATGTTTTAGTGTTAATACTTAATATAGATGCCTATGCATCTAAACATACTCTAGAGTATAGTGTATAGCAAATCATATTATTTACATTAATTCAAATATGATATGAATAGAAGTTAAGCACGCATTGCTATTTAGTGGAGTATGTTTATTATCATGTGTCACACCTATCTTTCTAATACTTTATAGCCTTATGAGTTTGAAGCGACGAGATAATTTCAAATATTCCAAGTTTCTGTATTTTCATTTACTTTTGATCATTGTTTAAGGGAGTTAATTACCATAATTGAACAATGATCCAACCCACCAATCCTAACACAGAAGAGAATGCTTAGACTAAAACCATTTTGTCTAAACATAAAGTTTAGGATTGATTTCGTAAGTAGACAAATTTTAATTTAATTACTGAAAGAGCGATTAAATTTGATTACAATAAAAAACAATAAACTAAATTTGAATTTTTTTTTACAAACAATATGAAATATAATATATATTCGATTTCAACATGAATCAGTTTAAAATGATCAAACTTTGTATTATATCTTTATATAATCTAATGTAAATATATAGTATCATTAATATCATAAATTATATAACTTGTATAAACTTTCACAAATATAACTAAATAAAATGTTTAGTATCTCGCATAATTATTAATAATACTATATACTATGTGAAATTAGTGACTGCAAAAAAAAATTCTAATAATTCTCTTAGACTATAAAATGTAGTGCATGTATATATATAGTCTCATTCTACATTGGACGTGATGACTTTTCAAAAAATTCTACACCTAAAATTCGATTCCTCATCACTCTCATATTCTAGAATCAATCAAGTTTTCTATTAATATCCAAAGAAATCAACAACTATATCAGATTCGTATTCGTCGTGTCAATGTAAAACAGCTTTTTTTTTGATGTTTTTCTTTTGTGGGAAACGTATATGAAATTAATCTACCGGACAAAGCGTGAGAGACCGATCAAATGTGTCTTTGTTTGTCTTTTTTTCCTTAGCAACCCATTGTTGGATAATCACTCGCACGTGATTAATTAATTGTTCCTTTCCCATTATGTCACACGAAAATTTTATATTTACTTTTCAAGGATTTTCTTTTTTTAATAAGCAGGATTATTCCAAACTTTTACCATCCGACTATCTTAGAGAAAATGTAGTCATCAAGTAACTTTTTAACCGGATGTTCTAATGAACCTAAAATATAGTACCATTTCGACTGATCAATTAAATTGATTTCAATAAATTTTGCTTTTGAGATAAATTAATCTCTGACCTAGACCACTAGATCATTACTACTTGATTATTTTTTCAAAGATTTGCTATGTTTATTTATTTTGTTAAACAGAAAAACTCATTAAGGATGCTACACTATATTCAGGACACGCATAATATGATTTATACGTCCACCAAAACCTGGACTCAAAGAGTATTATAGAGTGTAAACATTTCGGCATTAATTTGAACAAGAGTAACTCAAATTAAATAAGACCAAATGAGTTAACCACAAAAATATTAAGGTTTTCGATCAAGAATTTGAGTTTTCATGTTTTTAGTATTTTATTTTTATTAGTGCGGCTATGTGATCAATTATTTTCTTATTTATTAAATTTATATAGGGGCTTTTGCAAAAATGTCCCTTTTTCAATGCCACTTTTCAAAAATGTCCCTTCTTTAAAACCTTATAAAAAATGCTCTTAAAAATATAAGATTTACTCAAATATGTATGTAACATTATTAAAACATACACAAACTACATTTCTATGTATCTAAAATTTTATAAATATTTTATAAATACCTTATAAATGCATTTTAAATACCTTTAAAAACCTTTAAAATATCTTGTAAAACCTTTGAAAAACCTTTATAATCCTTTAAAATAACTTGTAAAATCTTTAAAAATACTTTATAAAACCTTATAAATACTTGGATCGAGTCTTCAAGTAGTAGTTACAATCCATAAGTACCTTATAAACCTAATAAAACTTTATAAAAATTTCAGATTTAAAAAGGGGCATTTTTGAAAATGGACATCTAAAAGGGGCATTTTTGAAAAAGGGCACACCAAAAGGGGCATTTTTAACAATTTCCCATTTATATATACTTTTTCTTTTGTATAATAAAAAACTATCATAGAATTTTCTTGTGTTAAACATCTTTATACTCTAAACTTTTTTTATATATACTTGCAAATAAATATACTTTTTCTAAACTTTCATATATATGGTCAAATCACTAGTCGACCTTTTGTTCATTTTGCTGATTTTATTCGATTGTAATCATAGTTAATTACTTTATTTCCAATCGTTGTGTCAAGGTATCTTATTATTTAAATATTTCTTTTGTTGGGCTTTTGCAAAATGTCCCTTTTTCAATGCTACTTTTCAAAAATGCCCCTTTTTTAAAACCTTATAAAAAATGCTCTTAAAAATATAAGATTTACCCAAATATGTATGTAACATTATGAAAACATACACAAACTACATTTCTATGTATCTAAAATCTTATAAATACTTTATAAATACCTTATAAATGCATTTTAGATACCTTTAAAAACCTTTAAAATATCTTGTAAAACCTTTGAAAAACCTTAAAAATCCTTTAAAATAACTTGTAAAACCTTTAAAAACACCTTATAAAACCTTATAAATACTTGGATCGAGTCTTCAAGTAGTAGTTACAATCCATAAGTACCTTATAAACCTAATAAAACTTTATAAAAATTTCAGATTTAAAAAGGGGCATTTTTGAAAATGAACATCTAAAAGGGGCATTTTTGAAAAGGAGCACACCAAAAGGGGCATTTTTAACAATTTCCCTTTTCTTAAATAATAGATTTAACCTTTCAAAAATATATATAGCCAGCCGAATTGTTAGTTTTTATATCACGTACATCGGCCGTCAAAAAAAAAATATATCACGTACATCGTATTTCTTAGAGCCCACTTATGTTAATTAGACCTAATAATTTTTAATGAAAAAAGTATATCTAATTAATACATCCCATTCTAGACAAACCTAATTAAAACAAAAACAACCGTCGGTCACATAATATTCAAATACTTATGGTGCACATTACAATCGAATATAATCCCACGAATAAAAAATCGGCGGGTAATACTAGCTACTATAGTAAAAAACTTTGTTCTAAAAATCGGCCGCTAGTCGTCTAGGCGCTAATCGGAAGAAAATCGCTGGTTCGATTTTTTTGTCCGTCTATACCGTCTAAGCGGCCGCCTACCCCACCTAGATAGCGTCTAACCCAATTTTTTTTTTTTATTAATCTAAAATTCAAAACGTCTTATAATTTGTATAAAAATCATAAATTTGAGTTAAAATCTTGTTTTCTTGTGTTTAATACAATTTTCAAAAAAATATTATAAAATTCTTAATTATAATAGATTAATATGTTTTAAAAATATTAAATAGCCCTAAAACTAATCCCTGATTAACTCCTATATAATCTTCGATTTTTTTGTTATTACCATCCATCTAGCGTCTAGCGATTTTTTTAACACGGATAAAAAGTTAGTACTATAAAAATACGTGTTCAATGATTCCTAGTTAATTAGTTACCAAACAATTATTTTTGTGAGTGGAGGAAAGTATTGATACAATTTTTGATATCATTGTAAGGTTGACCATCTTAACATATCATATCATTGTAGTGCGATGCACACACACATGTTAATAATTAATATTATGTTCGGTTTTCGAGTAGGATTTTTAGTAAACTTTATCACTTCAATTTATACATATATGATTTTCTTTTTCATCTTATGGTTACAAGAAGATCGCAAGCCACAATTTAAACTCAGTCTCCCCTAACTCCCTAAGTCTCCGTAAGATAATGAATTTTTATCACATAAGACGTAGCTAACCCATGGTTGAATGTGCAATAGAAAATTTTGAATTTTGTTTTCCCAACTTCTTCTTTTTTAACCACTAAATTATCATGAGTTAGTTGTTTCTTTTTTTCCTTATGTGGATTCTATTGTATATTTAAATTCCAACTAGAAAAACCAAGTAAAACCCAAAATAAATATATGAATATGATGGTATTAAAATTTTTCAAAAAATAAATATGATGGTACTAATAACAAGTCATTAGCGTACAAAACCTTAGTCATGTATTCCTTCTGTTTTACAAAGAGTGTTATTCTATATTTTTCACACCTATTAAAAAAACTATTAAAATTTCTATTATACATTTTATTAATACATTAAACAAAATTATCTATCTTATTAACACATTAAAGAAATAGGGTTAAAAATAGATTTTTGTTCAATCTTTTGCATTGAAAATACAAAACGATATTCTTTGTGAAACAAAAATAAAACCTTAAAACGACATTTTTTATAAAACGGAGGAAGTATGTAGTTTCAAACCATATCACAGATGTTTAACCAATCCTTTTTAGTAAATGATGTATATATTTACAGTGATCGATCCTTGTCGTGATCATGAATGCGACATTGATGTCATGAATATATACTCTCTGAAATCTTTTTTGATTTGTCTGGCATAATTCTTTTGGCTATTTAAATGCCTAATTAGTCATATAACTAGAGACATAGGCGTGTGTTTTTTCCGAGGATATTAGACCATCCTGGTCGGTCCCGTAAACCCACTTAGGAATATTTATCGCCCTAATCATTATTTGTCTTAATCATCATCTTGTGATGTAGCTAGCACAACTCGTCCACCATTGTTTTTTTCCCTTTTGCCTCTTTTCGTTTAATTATTCTTTGCACTCTTACACAATCCTTAATTAACTTTGCACCGCCCATTATTAACAAAACTAATTAAAAAGCATATGATTTGATCAAACGTAATGCTTATTTATAGGTTATACTGTATAACTTATACAGATGGTTAATCTTTAAGTACTCAAGCCGTAGAATAGTGTTTTTAAGTTGTAATTAAAATCAATATAGGTTCCCTTTTTTTGTTAACAAAGCTATGGAACTCTTTTTGGGTGCAAATGAGCTTTATCTACTAATAATAACAAATGGACCGATATAATTCAACTAAATTATAACATGATTGGTTCTAGAATCATGATTTTGCTTGAAAATAGTAGAAACCTGACTTTACGTTGTCCCAATTAATGGTTTTCTTGTGAAAAAACCTAAACATTTTGAAAAATTTCATCCGAACTACAAATTTATATTTTGCGTCAAATCGTAATTTAACGTTAGAAATCACTAAGAAATGATCTTACGTAGAGTTCAACAATTGTAAATTTGCATTGAAACAATTGGATCAATATTTGCCAAAGTTACAATGTTTGTGTTGGAGTAGCGGAACCACGCTTTGGCATAATTTTGGAATAAAGATCATTGTAAGGTCACATCATCGCCATTTTTTGCTTCGGAATCGCAATATCGAGATTTGACATAAACAAAATCTGTATAAGTAAATTGCAAACACCTTATATAACCAATGATTATGAAATTATTTTTAACAACCAAAGAAGTTTTCTAATAAATCCTAAATAAGGTTTGGTGTCACAACATTTCGGGATTAACAAACGTAAATTTGCTATAGACATTGTTGGTCTCATCTCTTTATCTGATGTTGGGCCACTATAAGAGGCCCATAATTGGGCCCAACTTACTGGGTTTTCGACCCATAGAATCATTTCAGATCAGACCCTTCTGCAAGAGGAAGATCATCAGAGATCGGAGAAGAAGAAGGCAATGCTCGGAGATTGTTTGTAGAAGAAACCCAAACGAAGCAGAGTAACAATGGC
This sequence comes from Arabidopsis lyrata subsp. lyrata, assembly GCF_000004255.2. Classification (NCBI taxonomy): domain Eukaryota; kingdom Viridiplantae; phylum Streptophyta; class Magnoliopsida; order Brassicales; family Brassicaceae; genus Arabidopsis; species Arabidopsis lyrata. The sequence continues at coordinate 14,408,213 of NW_003302555.1, forward strand.
GTCGACGGTGGGATTAGCACCGGGACTTTCTCGGAAATTGAAGAAGGTATTGGAATGTCGTACAGATAGTCCGGATCTGGTGGCGTCGCTCAACGCTTTATCCTCATTCTACGACGAGAACAGTGCTCACGCACGGCGGAATCTCAGATCGACGATCGAGAAGCGAGCGCTTCAGATCAACAGCGAGTTCCTTAGCGCGGCTGATTCGACACAGATCGCATTGGATCGTGTGGAGGAGGAAGTGAATGCTTTAGCTGATTGTTGCGATAAGATTGCGGCGGCGCTAAGCAGCTCCGCGGCTACCACTAGCGATATTATTAGTACTACTGAGAGGCTAAAGCAAGAGCTTGAGGTTACTACTCAGAGGCAAGAGATCGTTAACTGTTTTCTTCGTGATTATCAGCTTTCAAACGAAGAGGTGATTGAGCTATTACCTTAATGGTGATCAGATCTCTGGAATATGAAATGAGTGTTGATTGTTTGATGTGATTTTGGCAGATTAAAGCGCTTAGGGAAGATGAATTGAATGAGAATTTCTTCCAAGCGTTGTCTCACGTTCAAGAAATTCATTCCAATTGCAAATTACTTCTTAGGACGCATCATCAGGTGAGATTTGACATAATTTAACTGTGTTTTCGTAAAATGTGTTTAGTTTTCGTGCAAAGTGGATCGTCGTGGTTAGTATTGAATGTATGGGACTTGTATGCAGCGTGCGGGTTTGGAACTGATGGATATGATGGCTGTGTATCAAGAAGGAGCATATGAGCGCCTTTGCAGGTACATATCTGCTTATTTTCAAGAAGACTTGTTGGAACCTAGATTGTTTGGTGCTTTGAGCTTCTCCGCAATGGTTCTTTACAGTTGTTAGTTTACTTTCGTCTGTCTAAATCGTGCTAGAGTTATGCATTATGTATGTAGCATGGACAGAAATAAAGTTTAGTTTATCCATACAAAAACGTTTTGTCAAAATTTAAATAGATGATCATACTAATTTGGTTCAGTTCAGATCCAAAACTTTCGAAACTTACATTGGGTATGTAGGATGATCATTTGTTTTTAAAAAGGGTCACCTTTTCTAAATCCGTATAGGGCCAACAAGAAAACTCAGTACTGGCTGTTAAAGAAGAATGTTCATTATCGTGGTTTTTGTCTTTGCCGTAGCCTAGAATTTTCATAGAAGGAAGTTTGAGGTATCAAATGTGACCAAAGAACCTTGATTTAATAGGTGGGTTCAGGCTGAGTGTAGGAAACTGGGTGATACGGATAACCCAGAGGTGAGTGAGCTTTTGAGGACTGCTGTTCGCTGTCTCAAAGAAAGACCCGTGCTCTTCAAATATTGTGCAGAGGAGGTTAGTCTTTTGGCTTCTTTGAAGTCTGTCTCTGTGAAACTGTTACGATACGGCTATATGCCTATATGGGGCATGTTTGTCGAGCTCCTTAATCCTTATGAACTATGTCAAACCATGGGCATGCTTGTCGAGCTCCTTATGAACTATGTCAAATCATACAGGTAGGGAATCTGAGGCACAATGCGTTATTTAGAAGGTTTATTAGTGCTCTTACACGTGGAGGACCTGGAGGAATGCCTAGACCCATAGAAGTTCATGCCCATGACCCCTTAAGATATGTGGGAGACATGCTTGGGTGGCTACATCAGGTTTGTTATTACATTTTCTTCTCCTATGGTACCCTCACTTAATCCTCATGCGACTGATGTCAGAATAGTGGTTTGTTTACTACACTCAACAATAGATAATCATGTGTGTGAATTGAGTACTGGATAATCATGAACATTAGACTAAATATCCTGTTATTGTTATTTCTATCCTAATGTAAAATGTTGTTTTGGCTGCAGGCTTTGGCATCAGAAAGAGAATTGGTTCATGCTTTATTTGATATAGACACAGCTGACCATAAATCAAACGCAAAGAATACCTCTGAGAATATTGCCCGAAAGGCAGCAGAATCTGATTTCACATTTGTTCTGGATAGAATTTTTGAAGGAGTTTGCCGGCCATTTAAAGTGAGAGTCGAACAAGTTCTGCAGTCACAACCAAGTCTTATTATTTCTTATAAACTCACCAACACCTTGGAGTTCTATAGCTACACTGTGAGTTTTACATAGCCTCTTTTTTGTACTCATCGCTCTACATATTATATGACATTTATCGATCTGGTGGTTTAATCATTGGTTTCTTTTTCACCTTGCAGATCTCAGATTTACTTGGCCGAGAAACTGCACTGTGTAATACAATTGGGATGGTAAAGGATGCTGCACAGAAAACTTTCTTTGACATTCTTAAAACCCGAGGGGAAAAACTTCTACGATACCCTCCACCTGTAGCCGTCGATCTATCTCCTCCTCCAGCTGTCCGAGAAGGAGTTTCTCTAACCCTTGAGATAATCGAGAATTACAACAGTATGATGGTTTCTGCTTCAGGAGAGAAACCAGCTTTTGATCCCGTCCTCTCTGCACTGCTTGACCCAATTATCAAGGTACATGAAAGTTCAAACTTATGAAATATCATGTTCATTAAAAACCATAATTGTGCATTGAAGCAGATTTCTCAACTTTCTCAAATCCGCAGATGTGCGAGCAAGCAGCAGAGGCGCATAAATCGAAGAAGAGCGGCCAGTTACCCAGAAGAAGTAGAACAAGCACCGACTCAGGCCAGCTAACCTCAGTCGATGCTCTACTCTCTAGTAGCCCGTCCCCACCACAGGTATCATTTGTCTATACAACGTTGTTACGGTATATAGGTCAATGTTCTTAGCCCGAAAAGATGTTCCTGAGTTTCTTTTCTTCTTATGATCTTTTTGCAGAACAACGAAACACCATCGAAAATATTCCTCATCAACTGTCTATGCGCAATCCAACAACCGTTGCTAAGACATGACGTTGCGGCCCAATACGTAACCAACATTGGATCAATGATCGAGAACCACATAAACCTCCTTGTCCAGAATGAAGTTGACACACTACTCCAAAAATGCGGTCTTTCGGACAAAATGCAAATCTTCCGCTCTTCTACATCCGAACCTCCCCTGTCTGAACGACAAGACACTTCACCCACAATGCTATCCGAATGCCTCAAGGCATTCTTCGGCCTCGTTTTGGGAAGTGAAGGCTCTCTTCCTGAGTTTGAGCAGATACAAGTCCCTAAACTCAGGTCTGAAGCTTGTGTCAAGGTCGCTAAAACTATAGCTGAAGCTTACGAAGTTATATACCAAGCTGTAACGGATCAACAAAATGGATATCCAGATCCGAAATCTCTCGCTCGACATCCACCAGATCAAATCCGAACCATTCTTGGTATATGAATGTACGCTTCTTATTTTCAATTACCTTACGAAATCATTACTTGTAAACGAAACCAAACAATCAATTTATCTTTTCATCTAAATACTCGTTTCTTATATCTATAGATATTTACATATCAGGTTCATCATTTTCTTTATCTATATGTTAACTTGTTATAACTGAAAGTGGGCTTCGTTCAAAAGCGTGTCCTGTGCTTTGATTCCAGTTGCTTTCATCTGACAGAGAAGCTTAATGGCTTCAACATAAATCCCATTCTGCATATAACCCGCGACCATAGCGTTCCAGCAATTAACATTTGTCTCGTCCTTGCTACTCTTGAACACCTTTTCCGCGTCTTTCACCTTCCCATACTTCCCATACATCTCAATTAACCGACATCGGATCAAACAATCTGACTCAAATCCGAGCTTTATAGCAACTGCATGCACTTGTTTCCCGCTTCTCCCACCGTCACTGACCCATGTGCATGCTTTTAGAACATTAGAGAACACTGAGACGTTCTTCCTGATTCTGTGGTTACCCATTTCGATGAAATCGCGGATTACTTCTTGAAACTCCCCTTCTCTGTAATCGTTAGTAACCTTCGCTGCCCAAGCAACAGTGTTAGCATTAGAAAGCTGATGTAAAACGAGATTAGCGTCTTCCAAACACCTGAATTCTCCGTAGAAACGTATCAAAGAACCCGAGAGATATGAATCTTCTTCGTCTATACACCCTAGCTTATGACACAAGGCATGAACCTGTTTCCCTAACTCAAAGTCTCTAATCATGGCACAAGCTTTCAAAACGCATCCCATGATCCAAGACGGAATCTTGAAAGCACCATTCTGAGAATGTTTCAACATCGAAACAAAGAGCAAAGCTGCGTCTTCGTAATCACCCATTTCAATACAACCGAGGAAAACAATTGCCCATGAGTGAAAATCTCTGTGAGGCATTTTATCGAACATGTGGCGTGTAATATCTAAACGTCCACACGATACATGCATCAGGAGAAGACGATTGACAAAAGTAGTCGTGGGTCTTCTTATACTGGACTTCATGATATGCACTTGTAACTCGTAAGCTCCACGTCGATCGTTTTCTCTGGCTGATTCTTTGGCAAGACACGAGTAAAGATCTTCGTTTCCAGGTAAAGAAAGAGAATCCATTAGTCTGAGAATATCAGAAGTAGAACAACGAGGACTTGGTTTTTGCGGTTGAATCTGAGGTTGTTGAATAACGACGACGGGTTCTGATTTTTGGTGTTTGGGTTTCCTTAGAAAAAGTTGAACATCGAAGTTGGTTCTGACGTCATTTCCGACGCTTCGTGCGGCGGAATTGTAGTTGAAAGAAGGAACTAAAGACGGTGGAGATGGAGGTAAAGCTAATTCCAGAGTTTTCATCGGAAATTTTTCTTTTGCAGAGCTTAAAGAGGAGAAAATTCAAAACGAAGAAATTTTATACTTTTGAGAAGAGAGGGAGATGAACAAAGCTACAAAAGCCAAGCCGGTTCGGTTCTTCTGTCCGAAATAATATTAGGTCCGGTTTGGTTTGTGGGCCCATTGACACTGATAATAAATCCACTAGTTAACGCCACAAAATTTGCTTTATAAATGTGATTAATCAAAATAAAATCCTTTAGATTTTGTACTAAAAGTACTTAGCAAAGGTAATTAATAGTGACACCTCTTAAAGAGATAATGCGTATACGTTAGTAAAATGCACACGTCACATCTTCTCTTCTTCTTCTTCACACACTGCAATTTCAAAAAATTTCTTTTATGGTTTTCTCTGTTTTTAGCTCTGTAATTTGAGTATTTTGCGGTGGCGTCTTATGGCGGCTATGGCGTTTCCTCTTTCCTATACTCCGATTTCTGTTAAACCAGTAACGTACTCTCGGAGATCGAACTTCGTAGTTTTCGCATCGAATTCTAATGGAAGAGATCCTTCTGAGAATAATTCAGTTCCTGATGGCGTGAAAAGCTTGGAGAAGGTTCAAGAGGAAAAGCGTCGTGCTGAGTTATCTGCTCGGATTGCTTCTGGAGCTTTCACTGTACGAAAATCTAGGTGAATTTCATATGTGGCATTGATTCTGTAATTGTGTTATCTTGATTCTGAGTATAAAAATTGATAGTGATGATGATGATGATGATTGTCCTAATGTAGCATTGATTCTCTGTGGTGATTTTGACTTGTGGTTCTTGGTTCTTGTGTTTTTGTTTTGGTTTGTGTATAAGTTTTCTATCGACAGTGAAGAATGGTTTATCTAAGGTTGGGAATTCCAAGCAATGTTCTTGATTTCATGTTTGATTGGACTGGTTCTGACGAAGACTACCTCAAGGTTCCTGAGGCTAAAGGCTCGATTCAGGCGGTCCGGAACGAAGCTTTCTTTATCCCTTTGTATGAGCTTTTCCTTACTTATGGTGGCATTTTCAGGTTGACCTTTGGGCCTAAGGTTTGTTTTCCTGTTTACCTTCTGATATCTTAACTAAAAGGAAAACGTATTGGTTAAAGAATCCAATCATTTTGTAGTCGTTCTTGATCGTGTCGGATCCTTCTATTGCTAAGCATATATTGAAGGACAATGCAAAAGCTTACTCCAAGGTATAACTAATAGTAGCATGAACAATTTACTTATGAATGGTCTCGTTTTGTGCTTTTCCTTATACATCATTATCTACTTGTAAATCTTAGGGAATTTTAGCTGAAATTCTAGATTTTGTGATGGGAAAAGGACTCATACCGGCTGATGGGGAGATATGGCGTAGACGAAGACGTGCCATTGTTCCTGCATTGCATCAAAAGGTAACCAATTTGTAGAGAAGAAAATAAATCTAAAGTTAAAAGTATGATTCTTTGAAGTTGGAAAACATTGTCACTGTTTACATTTTCTCTGTTTCATAGTATGTAGCAGCTATGATTAGCTTATTTGGAGAAGCTTCAGATAGGCTTTGCCAGAAGCTTGATGCTGCTGCATTGAAAGGGGAAGAAGTAGAGATGGAATCACTCTTCTCTCGTTTGACACTTGATATTATTGGCAAGGCGGTTTTCAATTACGACTTTGACTCCCTAACTAATGATACCGGTGTGATCGAGGTTCTCTCATGACTTACCCTCTCTGCCTTCAGTTTTGTTAGCGTTTTCCATGTGTTGATCAGCAAAAATTGAAAGCTTCTTGTGTTCTCTTTGTTAGGCAGTTTACACTGTTCTGAGAGAAGCTGAAGACAGAAGTGTTTCACCTATTCCTGTTTGGGACATACCGATTTGGAAAGATATTTCCCCGCGTCAGAGGAAAGTTGCTACTTCTCTGAAATTGATCAATGACACGCTTGATGATTTGATCGCCACATGCAAGGTATAACTTTGGAGTTAAGTCCAAGAATTGTTCATGCTCTTTGGATCCTGATTTCATTTTCTTGTCTTTATAGAGAATGGTAGAAGAAGAGGAGTTGCAGTTTCATGAGGAGTATATGAACGAACGAGATCCTAGCATCCTTCACTTTCTTTTGGCTTCAGGAGATGATGTAATAGTCTGTCTTTTTTCGAATCCAATAGTCTAATAGGTATCAGCTTCAAGGATCTTAAATGATGTGTTTCTCCCCAATATGTTCCAGGTCTCTAGCAAGCAGCTCCGTGATGACTTGATGACAATGCTTATAGCCGGACATGAAACATCGGCGGCAGTATTAACATGGACCTTTTACCTTTTAACAACGGTAGAGAGTGGACATTATCAACCTAAACAAACAGTTAATTTGCTTCCAAAGAAAATTCATAACTTTTGTTGTTGTTGCAGGAACCCAGTGTAGTTGCCAAACTCCAAGAAGAGGTATAGATACATCATTCTTGTAAATTATCTTACAAGAACGTTCACATGTTAAAAGAACAGTTTGATTCTATTTAGGTTGATTCTGTTATTGGAGATAGATTCCCAACCATAGAAGATATGAAAAAGCTGAAATACACTACTCGAGTCATGAATGAGGTAAAAGGCAATTGAATTTACTACTGGTTGATGAAAAAACTCTTTGGGATTTACCTATTTACTTTGATGTTGTGCAGTCATTGAGACTATATCCACAACCACCAGTACTGATCCGTCGTTCTCTAGAGAACGATATGCTTGGACAGTATCCCATAAAAAGGTCACGAAATTTCATCATTGTGGTTTTCGTTTGTAACTTCTGAGTTCTGATAAGAGATTGTGTTTGAAAATATACCAGGGGAGAGGATATCTTCATCTCGGTTTGGAATCTACATCGAAGTCCTCTTCATTGGGATGATGCGGAAAAGTTTAATCCCGAGAGATGGCCTTTGGATGGACCAAACCCAAATGAGACAAACCAAAACTTCAGGTAAAAGCCTGTTGCTTGTCACGTCTCATGTCTTTATGATTTGATTATATATCGGGGAACTTTTCTTCTCCAGTTACTTACCTTTCGGTGGAGGACCGCGGAAATGTATAGGCGACATGTTTGCTTCCTTTGAGGTAAAGAGTTAATCTACATCAATACTTGTTACATATGAGTACATGCTTCAGATGTTCTTGTGGTGACAGAAATCTCTGTCTGTAGAATGTGGTCGCAATCGCAATGCTTATTCGAAGATTTGACTTTCAGACTGCACCAGGAGCTCCTCCGGTATATTCAACAGAAAACTTCTCATGTTTAGTCTCAATACGACACAAATATTTCAAAACTGAACTACGATAAAACTTGAAACGCAAACTGAAAGATCACTAACGGTTAATTCGTTTCTCGACATTCGTTTTGTGGATGGACAGGTAAAAATGACTACAGGAGCTACAATACATACCACAGAAGGATTGAGATTGACAGTAACAAAGAGGACAAAACCTCTTGACATACCACCCGTACCGATACTTCCAATTGAAGCTTCCCGGGATGAAGTTTCATCTGCTCTGTCTTAAGTCTTCACCTTTGCAAAACTGAAAACAAACAAACTCAAATGAAGAAGCAAAAATCTTGTTTTAGAACAACAAATGTAGAATTTGTTGGAACTTGACCAATGCTTCTGATTATTTCTCTGCACTAGTTGTGCAGACAAGTAAAAATTGTGAAGATTTATTATTCTTTGAAAAAAAAAATGTTTTTCTCTGCACAGTGAAGATGATATAACTTTTGGATTCTATAAAAGTTCAAATATTTCTAGGACTGGGACATAAACACGAACCTCTGAGTTTTTACATCAATGAAGAGATCAGAGATAAAACACTTCCATCTAAACATCATAGAAGTTGACTACTTTGTCTAAGATCTAGGAAAGATCTCAGCTCTTGTTCCGTATGTGCAACATTGAGTCCTATAAAACAAAGCTTTTATCGATCTGAAAACCTCGGGTCTTCGGTTTAAGACCGATGTTTGTTCATGTTCTATGTCTATGGATCTGCTGGATAAGATCGTTGTCGTTATCAGCGCCATCTTTCTTTGTCGCTGACTTCTCCTTTATAGCTTCTTTTTCCAGTTTCTTCTTCTCAGCCTCGGCTTGTTTTTCATTCTCCTCTCGAGATTTGATGAATGTTTTCATGAAAAGAGTCAGAATCTTGGTCACTGCAGATAGAAACATTGGTCAGAATATCAATGAATGGTTGCATTTGTCCCAGAATGGCTTTAGACAATTTAGAAGAAGAGATTTGTGCATGTACCTTGCTCGAAAGGACATCGAGCTGGATCCTCACCGAAGTAGTGAGACAAAGAATCTGCATTTCTTCCCTGTGAATTACAGTTAATATTAGGATTGGAACATGAGTTCGAATTGCTTCTCCCAAAAGTGTGTAAGTAACCGATGAGCTGTTATATATAACTCACCACTTCTGAATATAACGAAGCAAGCGTCTTCACTTCCTCATCAGCTATATCAAGAAACTCCTTCAAGACCTGAAAACATAAAGCGATCTCACTTGAAGCAGCTACGAAGATTTTGTAGTTCTTATCATTTGCCAATGAATTAATCAAGATGCACATTCCCAATACCCATATGAGCAAACTAAGAACACACCTTCACGTGTAGCTCACCTTCCTGAAGCCCAAAGAAATTGCACCATCATTTTCTGAAGCCATTAGTTCTTGCTCAACCTTCTCAAGGCCTTTAGTCGCCGCTTGCATTTCTTCAGCCAACGTTTTCAATTCAATCTGCAATTTTCAGAAACAAATAAGGCAGCTGCAATAAAGAAGAAGATGGAAGCTCAAAGAAGCAACCATGAATAACAAGCATACCTTCGAAGCAGCTTCTAAGTGAACAAGGTCATTAGCAAAATCCAACAATTCTGGCATTTTTTCACCAACAAGCTAAACAGTAGAAAGGAAATAAGGTATTAAGATCATTTTCAAACAGCACCTTAGGCAACTAACTGCATAAACAGTATGATGCACTTCTAGCACAAAGATGCGCTCTTGAAATAGTGATTAGAAAATTGAGCGAGTCTATTTCTACCTTGCATAAGTAATGCATCAAAGTCATTTTGTTATTTCTAGCACGAGTATCAGATAATTTAAGGAGACTGTCTAGTTTGAACCCCACAGCAGACCCTGCATCACAAAGGCAGTACATTGGGAACAGATGCTTTCAGAAAATCATGAAATTTGAAATCAATAGGAAAACATGATACCTCTCGCAGTTCCCTGATTTAGAGCATTTCCCAACGTTAAAATTGTTTGCATAATTTGACGCAACTTTGCAGACTCCTTCACCTGGTACATGATAATGAAACTTAATTACCAAGATGGAGGAGATATATTGCCATGACTTAGAAAATCTCACCCTCCACTATACCTCTTTACTAGCAGCGTTTATAGTATTTAAGCAGCTTTTTAACTCTTCCACCTGAAAAGAACCAAAAAAAAAAAACATCGATTACAACATGTCTGCAGACAGGAGCGATCAAATTCAGAGAGTCTAACTTTTCTACCTGAGAAGCAAAGGTAATCTTAAAGCCAAACACTCGTAACTTTGCTTCTATACGTGGAACCTTCATTAGTTCCATGAAAAACTGGTACATTTGTAAGGGTAAGAGTCAGAGCACAGATGATATAAAAGTATCATCCAACGCTTTAAGAACTGGACAAACCTGTTCACACTTTCCAAGCATTTCCTTGTCACCAGTATAATTCTGAAAACAAGAACAGCATGATTTAGCATCAGGAAATAAGGAAGTGATGAAAGGAATAAAATCAACAGGATTTCTTTGGTTCAGAATTCTGATCAAGCTTACTGGTTATGAAAAAACATTAACCAAACCTTTCAGAAGGGAAAGAAAGTAGGCTTTCCAAGCAAGAAAGAACCTATGAACCTGGTGCTAGAGAGAAATATGACAAAAAAAATTTGAAATTACCCTCAACAGTTCCATCTCTTCCTTGGTCGGACAAAATTTGATGAGATTTTCAACCTGGTCGATGTCCAGAGCTGACGAATCCAAGGCTAGCACTGCACTCTAAGATAAGAAATAGATTTGATAGTCTCGATTAGTACAAATCTGTAAACATTCATTGAAAAGAGATTTAACTATGCAAAATGTTAGATAGAGATATGTAAACACCAAAAAACCAAACTTGTATGTTTATTCTCTCTAAACAACACTTAACCGTATTGTTACAATGCCAAAATGATGAGCAGAATGGATACTGAAAGCAAAACTTACAAGCATGTCTGGTAAAGGAATCTTTATTTTCGTAAGCATTATTTCACAGTTATTTGCTCTTCGCAGGTCAACCTAATACAAACACAGAAAAAAAGGTTAGAACTAAAAGATAAGCAAACTAAGAGGCAAGAACGTAATCATTTATTATAGTTATAGAGTATCCATTTGAGGAAATAAATGATATTTGCAATGTCTATCAATTTTCAACTTCTTCTATCAGCCAAAGTTAACCTTAGATCATCAAATAATCATCTGGTTAATGTACACTATGTAGCTGTAGGTGATACCTGCTTAATATATCCACTCTTGGTAACATTTGGTTTACAAAACTGTCATTTATATATAATAAATGTTATATGTGTACAGAGGTGAAATTGAGTTGCCTCACCAATTGAACTTTCTCAGGTTTGCTGATACTAGAACCCCGGCGACCTGTGCTCTTCTTAGCTGTGGTATCTGAAACTGCAGAAAAAAGACTCTCGAGCTCTGATATATCTATTTCAGGGGCCCTGTCATGAAGATTCGTAAAATTCATCGGATTAGTTCAACAAAAATAGCACCTTATGGGAAACAAATAAAATCGCAAGACAGAACTGTAGTTCGCGGTTCACTTTTGTTTCATAATTATTATCAATTCGGAAACCATGAATGTCAAGCTAAAACATCTAAAAGAAGGAACAACACAAAGAGAAACCCACCGTGGTTGATTTTCCTGTTTCTGAGTATCAGCCCACAAACTACCTTTTGCTGCCCGAGTAACTTTAGACCAATGCAAAGGTTTTAACACGGTTTTCTTAGGTGCAGCAGTAGGAACACTCACGCCTCGGCCTCTTCCAAGTCCCGAGGAAGCTCTGCCCCTTCCTGCAGGAGGAGGTGGTGGTGGTGCATTTGAACCTTTAGCTCCCAGTGGTGGTGGGCCACTACTTGTACCACGACCCAGCCCTGGTGGAGGAGGAGGAACAGGGGTCTTGGATAGAGGTGGTGGAGGCGGAGTAGGGGTCTTGGATAGTGGTGGTGGTGGTGGAGGTGGAGGGGGAGCACCAAACCTTGTAGATGAAGGAGGAAGTGGCGGAGGGGGTGGAGGCTTGGGGGCATTTGAAATATTAGCTTTAGGAGGAGGAGGTGGTGGTGGTGGTGGTGCCGAAGGTGGGCCAACACGAATAGAACCAGAATGAGATGTAGGTGGAGGCGGGGGTGGTGGTGGTGGTGGACATTTAGCAGCAGGAGTTGCTTGGATTGGAGGAGGAGGTGGAGGCGGAGGCGGAGGTAGCTGCGCCTGAAGCTTATTTCGTGTGTTCCCAAACGAAGGTGGCGGTGGTGGCGGTGGTGCTGAGGGTGGAGGAATGCTTCTAGAAGAAGGTGGCGGAGGAGGAGGAGGAGGAGGAGGAGGACGTGGTGGTGGTGGTTGAGCTAATGGCGGAGGGATGCTTTTAAAAGGAGGTGGCGGAGGAGGAGGAGGTGGTGGTGGAGGGATTTTGTTGGTAGGCTGATGCGATGTTGTCAAAGGATCTCTATTGCTGAAACTAGGGAGAGGTGGCGGGGGTGGGGGTGGTGGTGGGGGTGAAAATGAGGTTGTGCTCATAAAATGAGGGGGAGGAAGTGGCGGTGGCGGTGGAGGCAGAAGTGTGACATGAACAACAGAAGATGGTGGATCTGATGGAAGAGTCAATGGGTCGACACTGTCTTTTGCTGGAACTTCATGATGTTGGTGACAAGAGAATTCATGAGGCTCCTCTAAAGATTCATGAGTGACAGACAAAGTAATGTCGTCTGTTTCATCGTTATCAAAAGGTATACGAATATGAGGTCTCTGAATGGCATCAAAGCCTTCATCTGAACTATCAGCAGCACTAGATGTGTTTGTCTCCTCTTCAGAGTCAGGAGAATTAAAATAAAAACTCCCTTTGTGCCGAAATCTTGAAAACTCTTTCGCATCATTTATGGCAGCAAGTTGTTTTAGCAACCACAAAGCAGCATCATCTCCATTCTCAGCCAAATCCACACCGCTAAAAGTTCTTGACTCTAGAAAGCTTCAATGGCAATCCACCAGTCTCATCACCATTTACTATTGGGGTGGGAACTTTCTGAGGCGAGGCATTCTCAACTTCTCCAAACAAGACCTGAATGCATAAAGAATGGAGTCAGGAACAAGCACAAGTGTAGCTTAGCATGAGTATGGACTATCTTTATCCACCCATGTAAGGTTAGTCATTTTGTATGTTTTGAACCTTTCTGCACCCACATTTTCTCATATCCAACACAATTACATTCATAAGAAATCAAAAGAAATGGATATAAAGGTACATACCTCTGCTCGAAACCCTTTTGGGTAATGATCCTTGGCTTCCCAAAGAATATCCAAGTTGTCAGAGTTCAACATTAGTATGTTGGACCTGATAAATGCAGTATTGAACATCACACGAAACATCATAACCTCTCGTTCTGGATCTAAATCCATATGCACACACTCCAGTACAACATCTCCTTGAACCCAGCACTGGATGTCAATTTTGATTACGTCACATTCTGCCTGC
>NW_003302555.1:14422162-14438200 GCF_000004255.2 Arabidopsis lyrata subsp. lyrata
AAGACGATTCCGGGAATTCCTCGTGTAAATCATTGATAACTTCATGCAAGAAGATTTGGTACAAGCTATCCGCCAACACCTCCGTGCAAAAACATGAATCAAAAACTGTCGAAATTACACTGTTAGATGACTATTAAACTAAATTGTTAATCACTAATTCATGATTAAGAAAAGGAATGGTGATGATTACCATAAACTCTATCAGCAAATTCAAGTAATCCATCTGGTGGTCTCTTGTAAAAGAACCTACTTAACAAAGACATTGCAACCTGAGACAACAAAAAAACGAGCCATTCGATGTAATCAGCTAAATCGAAGCTATAAGAATAATCGAAACACCAAATGCACAAAGAAAACAAAGTCTTAACATACTTAATCGATTTCGTGTGGTTTATCAAAGTCAAAAGCTAAATCGAATCAAACAAAATGGGGAAAATTCCCAGAAATTGCAATCAAATTGGAGGTAAATTGGATGGTTTTCGAGGATTTGGAAACACTGTGACTGCATAGAACCCTTCGAAATTAGGGTTTATACGAGAAGAAGAAGAAGAAGACGAAAAATATGAAGATGATGATGACTTACCTTATTAGAATAAGACGACGGCTATTTACATTCACCGATGCAGCTGAAGCGGCGAAGGCGGCGGTATTGCGGCGTAAAGGCTCCGGTGGAGAACACAAAAGGATGAAAATCGGGAACGTTTGGTTTTCAAATTTTGAAATAAGGGACAGACAAAAACCAGACGGATCGCTTTTTCGGTTTATTTAAAAAATTTCCCAGTTCTTTCAATATATTTTAATATGTTTCTTCTATAAATTAGAGTACTGATCAATCGAATAAAAATATTCAAATTGTTAAATTTTCTGATATATTTTGTGAATTACGAATTTACAATTATGATAATATTATAATATAAATATTTTTAATATATTTATTTTGTTTTGGGTTGTCGAATATATGCCAAGTTTGTTCATGCATTTGTGACAATTGTAATGTACATTTGATGGACGTTAGGATATATTAATTTGGTTTAAATAGAAAGATCCCTGTTTGTCCAAAAAAAAAAAAAAATAGAAAGATCCCTTTTTTAACAAAAAAAATTAGAAACATAAGCAATAGAAATTATTTAACTAAGAAAATAACATTTGAAAAAAAAACATTTGAAAATTTTTTTATAGTAAATGAAATAGATTTCTAAACGTCATTTAAAACATTGTAGTGCATGAGATACATTTTTTTCTATGAAACACACAATTAAAGACGATCACTAACATTAGGCCTGGGCAAAATACCCAGAACCGAATACCCGAACCGAAAAACCCGAAAAATACCTGAACCGAACCCGAACCCGATTTTTAAAAATATCCGAACCAAACCCGAACCCGATTTTTAAAAATACCCGAAAGGGTCCTAACCTCCTACCCGAAAAAAACTCGAACCGAACCCGAACCGAATCCAATACCCGAATGTACCCGAATACAAATATACATCTAAAAATATTAGTTATATTTATATTTATAATACCCGAAATACCTAAAATTACAATCATAAATCCGAATATAATAGGTATTTTTGAGTAATTCGGATACATTTGGATATATTTGGTTAAAAAGTAACTAATGATGTAGTTTTCTTTTGGGTAATTTTAGTATTTTTAGATATTTTTGGTTATATTTGGGTAAAGAGTAACCAATGTATTTTCGAGAAATCGGGTATTTCGGTTAGATTTGGGTATATATGAGTTAAAAACCCGAACCCGACCCGAACCCGAAAATATTTTGGGTATTTTTGGTTATTTTTGGGTATTTTGCTTTTTTTTATTAAAATATCCGAACCGACCCAAACCCGAACCGAACCCGAACCGAATTTTTAGAATACCCGAATGGGTCTTGACCCCCTACCCGAATAGACCCGATACCCAAAAAAAAAGAACCGAACCCGAACGGGTACCCGAATGCTCAGGCCTAACTAACACAAAGGAATTGGGCTATAAATATTAGAGCATGTTTACTCATGATTTTTTTGTGGGTATCATCCTATGAATAATAATAAAAATATATATTTTGGATTGATATTTGGATGAAAAGTATCATTGGGGTGAGTCTATTGATACTCATTTTGGGTTTCAACTCATGAAACAATAATAAAAAACTGTTAATGATACTCATTTTGGTTTATGAGTAAACATGCTCTAAGTATGATCAATATACAATTGATTATTATTCTACAATATTATTTAATTTACTGAATTTAGGTATATCCAATTAAGATATATATATATATATATATATTTTTTAAGTAATCTGCAATCAATAAATTATCTACCAAGTTATATAGCCCTCAAATTTGTAGGGAACCATGGAGAAAGACAGATATACGGACCAAATATGAGCATCATCTTCAATTCAACAAGATCATATCACGGACTGACCAAACATAACCTATGGATTTAATTTGCATCATGATTCTTTGTTTAGACCAATATCAAGCACTTTTAAGAGATCAAACCATGTCACAAAGTAGAGAGATTTTAATATGATAGAAACACAAGAGCAAGAACAAGTCTTATGCTATGTTATTTGATTGCTTAAGATAAAGTTACTGCAGAGGAGGGATTGATCAATCATATGATTCCATCAGGTTCAAGCACTGGAAGCAGCATCTTCCAAGAGTTGCTTGACCTTAGTGATATAGTCATTCATGGCTTCTTCCGATGATTTCCCTGACATCATAAACAAAACGACGACAATGACAGTTCAAATATGGCTCCCCAAAGCAAAGAAAAGTGTTTCAACTTGGAACAAGAATCGCAAATCACTAAGATAAAAAAGTTCATTTCTTGAATTTGTTTTTTACCTTCAACAGCCTTCCAAGCATCCCACTTGGCTCTCTCCTTCATGCTGAACATTCCAGGACGACCTTTGAATCAATAAACAAAAAAAAAAAACACATTGGCAACAACATTGCAAAAATTGAACCAAGAAGCAAAAACTAAAGGATCTTAAAATGCAAAGAAAAACAAAAATATTAACTGGTGTCCACATTCCCAAACTTGGCTTGCTTGTAGAGCCCGTAGAGAATGAGCAAATCCTCGTTCGATGGCAACTTGGTGAGCGTATTCACTTTCTCAGCGTGCTCCTCGAATTCCTCCTGCAGATATATAAATCAACAAATCAGGAGAAAGATTCTTAATTGACTAAAACACCATCAAACATATTATTACTCAAATTTCTCAATAAGATACAATAACTGCAACGAGACTTCAAATCAAACTCAACTAAAAACACAAAACCAAACCTAACTCAGATTCAAATGTATATTACCCATCTGCAAACAAGAACAGTAAATGGACAAGATCATACAGAGAAAAAGCTTGATCAGTATAATTCAATTCCATAAAGTGATCACTCTTGACTATACAAGCTTCAATTTCGTAATTGAATTTTTGTTTTTTTACTTTACCTAAACTCTTTCTAATCGTTAACAGGATATCAATAAGGAACATATAGTCCTAGAAATATGGTACAAAATCAATTTTCCCAATCTGGATCAAACAAGTCTACTAACACAGAAAATCTAGAAATCAATCGAAGAAATCAGGATTCGTGATCACAACAAACTCAACACGGTCGATTACGAAAGACAAAACAAAACTAGATCCGAGAAAGAAACCGAAACCGAGATCGGTTTGGTGCATATGGATCTTAACGTACCTTCAAACCCATGAATGATGAATAAACGTAGGAAGTTGAGATAGGTAGGAGAATTAAATCAGTGTAATACGGAGAAGACGAGGACGACGCGTGAGATATATATGGGGCGATAATCTTCAGGCCCATAACTATTAAATATTTTCTTTATAAGGAAAATAAATCTTTTAGAGATAGATACTGTATACGTGGATTCAGGCACCTCGTTGATTGGCTTATTCCGATCAATGTGGGTACAACTGTTCCAACAAAGAACATGTTCTGTGTTTTCTATTATTGCTCATCGAACATGTTCCTTCTCCATTGAAACGAGACGACACTTTTAATTTTCGTCTATTTTCTGTTCTATCAGAAAAAATAAACTATAAGCATATCCTTTTGTTTTAAATTCTGTTTTATTTACTGTGGAAAAATAATTATGTTTCTGTGTTAGTTGAAAAAAATTTGGTAAAAGGCATATCCTTTGGACCATATCAATTTAGATACTCAGAAACGTTGATTTCTTTTCACAACAACAAATCAAGCCATTAACATCTTTACTATAAAAACTCTACTGTCCTAAATCAAGACACATTAAGAAAGGAATCTTGGTGATTATAAGAAAAAAGGGAGGAATAAATCTTGGCAGATTACCAACCAAATCAAGGAAAACAAATGTAAGATCAAACCATAAAGACCATTCCTCCACAAGGAAACTAAACTACTTAACAAAATATTAAGGTTAGGTTATAAAACTGTACAATCAAGGCAAAAAAGGATCAATTTGCCCTTATATTATCACAATAACAGCAACTATAACGAGTGTTATCTATGTCAAATTCGAAATTTACTTGATGTTCATTACAGAACATCAAAAACACATTGACCATAGACATCTTCGACCAGAAATCCTCTCAATATCGCGCTTGCATTCGTATAATAAATTTACTGAGGGTAGTAAGGTAGTTGGTATTGAGGTGGCATCCCATATCCACCATAACCAGTTTGCTGCTCATAAAAGACTGGTCGAGGAGCTGGAGCTGGAACCGAGCCATATAGTGCCAATGGGTTGCCATATGGGACAGCAACACCAGGTAAAATTGAGCTCAAGAGACCATATGGGTTCACTTGTAAACTCTGGCTAGGATTAGGCAAAAGAGGTTGTTGCTGACTCAGAGGTGGGACTGTCAAACTATATTCCATACTTGAACCATTAGCAACTCGAGGACGCTTATTATCGACCTTTTGCTGTTGTGGTTGTTGAGGATTAGCAGGTGAGTTTAACTTAGTGGCACGCTTCCTCTGAGCTTTCTGATCCTCCAACTCCTTAACGCATTCTTCGAGTTTCTCTTCAGAAAACTCAGACTCAATGTTTTTCTCTTTCACTACTTTAATCACTGCTCTCAAAGCACTGAGCTCTTTATCAGTAGCTTCGTTCTGTGCCTTGAGAGAGTAATTCCCTTCGGCGCAAACTCTCTTAGCAGCTTCTCTAGAGTTCTTCAAACTAGTTTTCAAAATCGAAACTGGTTCAAATTCACCAGTCATCTCAAACTCATAAATGAATTTGATAGCAACAAGTAATCTCCCAGTATCCAAGAACTTCTGGACGAGAAGTCCGATTCGATTTCTACCTAAACCAATCTTCCTACAGATCGTTGTTGCTTGTTTATACTTAGAGATCAAGAAAACGTAATCACAAAGCTCCTCGATACTAAACAAAGACCCCAATTCAAAAGCTGCAACCAAATGCAAAAACCCTAACGCTTCTGATGGTTTGTTACCTATATTCGGTTTCCAATCATAAGCAAGAGTCCTAGCTCTTTCTCTCAAATCATTCGTAAGATTCGCATTGATCTCAATCAAAGATTCTAATAACAAAACGAAGATTAGGATTATTAATCAAATCCCTTTAATACCCCGATATTCCTCGGATTTAAAGGAGAAAACATAACCAACAAAAAAGAGAACTTGCCAAAAGAGATGGTGTCTATAGTGACCATAGAATAACAAGAGAGGACATGCGATGTTTTCTTTTCACACCCGACGTTTCTTTGGTAATCTGCAACCATTATGAGCTTTCCTAGTCGTGTCCTCGATGTACACTATCGGATTCTGATCAGACCTAGAGTTGGTGAAACCGTCCCTAAACGCAATAATGGCTTTCTTCTTCTTCCCGAAGTGTGTAAATCCGTTAACCTTAACAACCACAGATTTCAGTCCCATAGCCTTAGCTCTTCTCCCAATGTTTTCTGCGGTTGCATCAGCTGTGTAATTTGTCATCTTCCGTCCACCTTTCAGATCGGGTAAACTACCGGATGTTGCTTTGCATTTGACGTTTCCTTTGGAATCTGTAACCGTGACAAAAGTGTTGTTCCGCAACATCTTGATGTGAATGATGTCAGCATTCGTTTCGAGGTTTGGGCGATGGAAATGAGAGAATATCCCTGAGGTTCTCCTTCCTTCATCTTCTATTACTTCTCTAACAAAATCCAGGTCGCTTGACTTCCCTCCACTGCGGGGATTCTCATTGAGAAGTGAAGATTGAGTGAAATTCTCGTAGCTTGATACACTAGGAGCAGAGAATCCGCTTCCTCCAGTGTTTGGTAAGCCTGGATTCGTCTGACTGAACTGATCAGGTAGGGAGTTAGGTAATCTTGATCTCAGTGAATTTTTGAAGGTAGGAGGAGCATTAGGAGCCGAGAAACCGTTTACTCCTCTGTTTAACAAGCCTGCTTTCATATCACCGAAAGTTCTCAGAGTCGGAGGGTTAGGCTCCGAAGGGGAACCGAATCTTCCCGTGTTTGGTAAGCCTGAATTATTTGCAGACTCTCCAGGAACTGGCCCTTGCTCTCTGAATCTCCCTCCTGTTCAAAGAAAAATCAATCAATACATATACGTTTTTATTCCCTCCTCGCATAATTCCGATGATTTTTCAACTAAAGACTAAAGCTGTTCCACAGGACGACATAATCTGGAAAACTAACTAAATAATTGTTTTCTAGATTCAGAATTTGTAGATTTCTCGTTATCAATCGCAACTATTGCCTAATTTCTGAATAAAGCAAAATGTTTAAGAGCCATAAGAAGCTAATCTTTGAGATTACGCGAGTCTAATTGATTCAATCCTCGATTTTGTACTTCTAGGTAAAGGTTACAATCCTAACGCGAATCGAACAATCCCTAATCACGAAATTGCACATTTTCATGGAGAACAACATCACTTGACGATAGTGAATAACTTAACTGACGAATCCAAAACTTTGATAGTACAAATGCATAAATCAGATAAAACCCAGAAAGATTGATCCCAAATCAACTCGTTAATCTGAGCCATTTACTCAAAATTGAAGCAAATTCGCTTGCTCGGAGCGGAAGAGATAAAGAATGGGAAATAACGAACCAGAGAAGCCATCAGATTGAGACGAAAATCGACAGACCGAATTGATTCCACCATAGCTGCGAATCAACGACGGAAGTGAAGAAGCTCGAAGATAACGAGAAACACCATTCATTTTCTTCTCGAAGCAAATTTTGGAGGTTTAGGGTTTTTTTCTTTCAAACATTTGTGAGCATTTTCTTCGTTCTCGATCACATAAACAGTAGATCTACAAATGAATTCTGTACTGCTTATTGGGCCTTCTCAATTTAAATGGGCCTATCTGACCCATATGCCCATTTATTTCTAAAATTGAATGATTTTAGAAATATCTTCTTGTGCTTATGATCTTTAAACAGACAACAAAGAATTTGAACAAAAAGTACAAAACAAGCAGAAAAAATATACAGTTTGTTTACCTTTGCAAATAATCCTAAGTCTAACGTAACAAAGACTCTTCACAATCCAAATTCTCATTCTGAAACTCTGCCAAATCAGAACTGACTGAGAATTTGACCCATCTCTTTCGATCAATGTGGTTCAAACAAGGTTTCATCAAGAAGCCAAATATTACCATCACAAAGCTCACTAAAGCCACTTTCAGAGTAGATAGGACAACAACGAAACAGATCAGTACAATGGGAGGAACACAGATCAAAATCGAACCAACGGTTCCAACGGGTATCTTATAGGGTCTCAATGCAGCCGGATGTTTTATCCTCATTCTAACAAATGCTATCAACTCCAAAATCATTCCACCACAGTAAAGCAAATTCTCTGCAGCTACAATCTCTTGAAAGCTTAATCCAGACAAGAGTAAAACACCTGAAGCTGAAAACAGAATCCCTAATAAAGGTGTCCCGTAACGAGATCTTTTCGCAAACATCTCGGGAAGCATACCGAGTTCAGCCATTCCTAGTAGCTGAAACGAATCACTACTCATTTCGGCTAAAAACATTCCCATGTTTGATGTAGCGGCAGCCGCTTGAACCCACAACCGCAACCATCCTCCACCAATAGCTAGAGCAACTTCAGCTAAATAACCATCCGTCCATAACTCACGATTCAGCGGGATAGCCCCGGTTCCAGACAAAAGAGGGAGGAAGTTTGCAAGAGCGACAAAGATAACACCGTAGGACAAAGCCTTAGGAAGTGTTTGCTTCGGGTTTGCCACTTCACCGGCTAGTGTACTAACCGAATCCCAATAGTTTAGATTCCAGAAAAGCGTGTTGAGATACAAGTTCCAGTTGACATTTCCTAAATCCATCACAAGCCATCTCGAAGGCTCGAGCTGTGGAATCGAAACGAGACTCATTACCGCAAACGGAAGCATAGAGAAAACTCCCATAAACACAGCAGTCCAACCAACAATGGTTAGTCCTCTATAGTTTAAGTAAGTAAGCAATAGAGTCAAGATCAAGATCGATGCAACTCTTGGCAAACCAGTAGCTAAAGCCGGGATAGCGGATTTCAAATAATCAAGGAAGAGAACAGGATACAAAGCGTTATCGATAACACCGCAAAGCCATTTCATCCAACCTACTTGAAACCCCCAAAAGGGTCCTAAAGCAGAGGAGACCCAAACCACGAAACCCCCATTTATTGGGAACATTGTACTCATCTCTGCAGTGATTAGTGCCTCAGGGATACACCAAACGAAAGGGAAGATCACAAACCCCAAAAGAGCTAACAATGGTCCTGCTGCATTCACACTACCTTCAGCACCAAAAGGACCACCTGAGACTTCGTAGAATATAAGGAAAACGAGTGGTAACATTGAAACTTTCTGTATCGAATTTGTTGCTGCTTTAGAGGATGGAACACCATCATCATCATCATCGTGAAGAGCACCATAAGCAAAGTCATTCATGTTATAGTCTCTCATGGTAATGATTCTTCCCTTCTGAATCAACAAAAAGAAAAAGAAAAAAACTTTAAAAACAATCAGAGAAATTCTTGAAGTCTTGATACGAAAGTCTAAACATTTACAAGAGGTAGAAGAAGTACGAACCGTGAGAGAATCGATTGTTGTCTGAAGATCTTCTTTGTCTGAAGATTAACAAAGATTGAGCTATGCTTTAAGAAGAAAAGAAAACACACCCATATCGTTATAGTAGTCATATCTTGGAAAGGATTGAAGAAGTTGTGGTTCTCTGTTTTGAGATTGTCCATATCAAATGACAAGTCCTAAATATTAATAAAATAATCAAGTTGAGCAAACAGACGGAGACGCTGGCGATGGAATCTCCGATCTATTGAGACAGAATGGTCAAACACGGATATACTTGTCCTGATTATGCTTTTTGGGTTTTGTGAAGTTTTTTTCTCTCTTTCCAATCATTAGCGATGAAACCTTATCCAAAGATCCAAGATTTGACACTGTTAACTAGACTTTGATCCAAGGTTTTTGTTCAAAGCCTTCAAATTTCCCAAACCTTGTTTTACACAAATCGACAATAGCAGTGGCAATGACCAAAAAAGGAAAAGATACAAAAGCATTGCACATTTTATTAAAACCGTATTTACGAAAAAACTACAACTTTTAGAACAAGCTGTGAATAAGCAGAGAACACTGAACAGACCATAAAATTCAAGCTTTTTGGCTCTGTACTTAAACATAGATGAGGCAAAGAACAAAGAACACTGCTAACGTATTAGAGTTTCTTCGTACTCCCGAGTCTCCTGCTGAAGGTCCGGTAAGTCAGAACTGATGGAGAACTTGAGCCATCTCTTTCGATCCATATGGTTCAGACAAGGATGCATTACGAAACCAATGATCATCATCACAATGCTCACTGCAGCTACTTTAAGAGACGAGAGTGCTACAACAGCAAAGATCAGTATGGTTGGAGGGACACACATGAGGATCGAACCTGTGGTTCCAATAGGTATTTTGTACGGTCTTGATGCAGCCGGGTGTTTCATTCTCATTCTAACAAATGCTATAAACTCCAAGATCATTCCAACGCAGTAGAGTAAGTTCTCTGCAGCTACAATCTCTTGAAAGCTTAGCCAGGACAAGAGCACAACGCCTGAAGCTGAAAACAGAATCCCTAGTAAAGGTGTCCCGTAACGTGACCTTTTGGCAAAGAACTCGGGAAGCATACCGCGCTCAGCCATTCCGAGAAGCTGAAAAGAGTCACTACTCATCTCGGCTAGAAACATTCCCATGTTTGATGTAGCTGCAGCCGCTTGAACCCACCATCTCAACCATGCTCCACCGAGAGCTTTGGCCACGTCAGAAAAATACCCATCTGTCCATTTCTCACGCTCTAGCGGGATTGCCCCGATTCCAGCCAAAAGAGGGAAGATGTAAGAACAAGCAACTAAGATCACACCATAATACAAAGCCTTTGGAAGCGTATGGTTTGGGTTTTCGACTTCACCAGCTAGTGTGCTGATCGAATCCCAATAGTTTAGATTCCAGAAAAGCGTGTTTAGATACAAATTCCAGTTCACATTCCCTAAGTCCATTACAAGCCATCTCGAAGGCTCTAGCTGCGGAATCGAAATCAAACCCATCACAGCAAACGGAAGGATCGAGAAAACTCCCATAAGCACAGCAACCCAACCAACTATAGTTAGTCCCCTGTAGTTCAGATACGTCAACAAAATAGTCAACACCAAGATCGCTGCAACTCTCGGCAAACCGCTACCTAGAGCCGGGATTCCAGATTTCAAATAATCAAGAAACAGAACAGGATACAACGCATTATCAATAACACCACTAAGCCATTTCATCCAACCTTGCTGAAACCCCCAAAATGGCCCCAAAGCAGAGGAGACCCACACGACATAACCGCCATTCTCGGGAAACATTGTGCCCATCTCCGCAGTGATCAAAGCCTCAGGAATACTCCAAATGAAAGGAAAGATCACAAACCCTAAAAGAGCTAACAATGGTCCAGCAGCATTCACACTATCCTCTACACCAAAAGGACCTCCTGAGACTTCATAGAAAATGAGGAAAACAAGTGGCAACATCGAAACTTTCCGAATCTTATCGGTAGCTTTAGGCGATGACGGAACCTCATCATCACCGACACTTGAGTAAGGAACATCATTGTTACTGTACTGTCTCATCTCAATAGACGTCGATGGATCCACAGTGATGATTCTCCGCTTCTGCATAACGTCATCCAGATTTTAAACGGATTAGAACTCTCCACATCCCAATAAGAGTTTGATATCTGCAACAATCCTTATAAATTACTCAAAATTGATACAGATTCTGAATTTTGAATCTAGGGTTCGTCATAATTGGGAAAGCAAAAAAGCAAAAAAGGAGAGTTTTTTTATTACTTTTCTCAGATGGGTATCTTCAATAAGCATTAACAGAATCCAAAAGAAACATAAAAGGAGCTTAGACTAAAGATTTCAGAACTAGATCACTCAAAAACAGAGATTGATGAAAGATAACAAAAGTTTAAATCTTTACGAGAGGTGAAGAAACACGAACCGTGAGAGAGTCGAGGGTCGTCTTGAGATCTCCGTCGTTAGTTAAGTTGATGAATAATGAAGCTTTTGAAACGATTCAGAGATACTTGAAGAAGAAAACAAAACAAACCCCTTTTTGTCGAATAAACCCAGATTTCAAAAGAATGAATTACAATTATTTATATATTGGAAAAAAGAGATATTTCGCCTCGTGTCATTGAGTGGCTTTTTAAAGATTCTTGCTTTCTGGGAAGAAATGTTTTTAACAATGGAGATGACAAATGTGTGTGAGATCATAAAGATGGATCTGGATCTCGAATTTGCGCATGTGCTTTACTACTACAAATATCTAATTAAGAGTCTTGATTAGTTTACTAAATTGATAGAAGTTGAGGAAAGAACTAAGCTCTTCACTAATGCTCTTTTTTTAGTATTTATTTTAGTTTCCTAATAATTAAATTGTCTAGATTTGAAAAAAAACCAAACATACATGATTTAGAAATTTAACTCAGCTTCAAAGTTCAAACCATAATGAAAATGTACAAAACTAAACTATACTATGTGATATTAATTGTTTGTTTACCCTAACAAATATATATGAAATCTGTATCACACTCTTACACTTTGAATGGTTTTGTAGTATGTTGCGAATCAGACTAAAGTCGGATTAGTCCGCACTTAATTTACCATTTACAAGTGCGGACCAATATAAATTATTGCGCACTAAAAATTTCTATACTAATACGCACTTGAGCATAAAACTCCATACCATCGTAAATTTACTGTTGGTTCGTTATAGTTTTCATACCAATGTACCATTGTATGTCTTAGTGCATACTATTGTTAGCTCCATACTACAGTCCCACGTTTTCCTTATCAAAATATTAGTACGCAAGTACACATGGTATGATCTGCATCATATGAACCAACCATTCAAAACCATAAACAAATATACATATTTTGAAAAATAATTACCAAACAGATCAACTGAACAAGCCAAATAGTATTTCAGGCAAAAAAAATAGATTTTTGGTTTTTGATACAATCTTGAAAATACAGTTAACGTTTATGGCCCATCAACAAATGGTTCAATGCATATCAAGCCCAAATTCAAAGGAGTATGAAGAAAGTGTCTAGATACAAAAAAACCAATCTCCATTAAAGATGATTGACACAATCTCTCAAAATTAATTCTTAATTGATTTATGTAATTAATTTGATTTATTTTGCATTTATGTTGATGATGTAAATTGAGTCTATATAAACTCATTTCTCCATTCATTGTAAAGATATAGATTTTTGGAATATAAAAGAGAGAATTTTCTCTAAAGCTTAGGCTTTGTTTTTGTTTATCTAAGTTAGGTGGATTCCTTTACTTAGTAAACGTTTGAGTCTATGTCCTTTTTGGGGATTCATTAAGGTCTAGATTCGTGATCTCATCACAAAGGCTGTCACACCTTTGAGTGGCGATCCTCGATACACCATCAAAACCATCAATCGATCCAACGAGAGAGAGCGACCGCCAGCTCGTTTGATCCCATATATATCTCCGCATCCATCCGTTGAACAACAAGAGAGAGCGTTAAAGCCAGCTTGTTGCTTTCCGTGACTCCATCTCCTATCACCAAGCTTTGGATCTTATATCAGTTTTTGAATTCATGGGTCCCTTGCTTAAATTGGGCAGGACAATAATACATGATAAAATTTAGTCACGTGTGACCAAATTATATACGGATCGATGTTTGTGGTAGGTAGTGGCTAGCCTTGAATTGGGTTTGTACCATGTTGCAGTGTTGCAATTGTCGTATGTCATGGTAATACGGTACGACAATATTTACCATCAAAACAGAAAACTTCAAATATCTTCTTTTTGTACTGCCTAAAATAAGAATCTTACAAGTAACTAGTTTACTACCAACAATTTATTTACATAGGGCTGGTTTTTGGTAAAAAGAGTTTTAGATCTTCACAACTGGAAAAAAAAAAAGAATCTTCTAATTCGTACATATAGTATTGTCGCTTTTTGTTCCAACTAATTTTCTTTAGCTTCTAACCAATTTTAAAGCCACAAATCAATAACAACAAAATCCTGAATAATTAAACGACAAAAGACTCCATATATTATTAAGTTGGTTCGAAAGGAAGTGAGAGCTTTTTTTATGAAGATTTAGAAGAGATTTCATAATTGGCGGTTTTGGATAAGACAACCATTTCATTTTTCAGTTTTTTTTTCAATACAAAAAAGTAATAAGAATGAAAAGTGTTAAGTTTTTCATCATCCTGACGTCGAGCTATTTTTCCGAGTATCATCAAGTAGAGTTTAACCACCAAGTTCAGGATGGATTGGTGTTGTTCCTCTACCCCTAGGACTAGACTGGGCAAATAATCGAACCGAATGTACCGAACCAAAACCGAACCAAAAATTTGAAAATAACCAAATGGATACTAAATTCTATAACCGAAATAATCGTAACCGAATCGGCACCGAACCGAAATATTTCAGGTAATCGAAAATACCCGAAATACAATTATATTTTCAAAAATATTAGTTATTTATAGACCAAATAATCAAAAATACTAGTATAGATTTATAAAAATAGTAAAAATACCCGAAAATAACCAAAAAATATCTTAAAATATACGAAAATACCCAAAATAACAGAAATATCCAAAAATATTCAAAGCAAAATAATCGAATGGATAGTAAATTTTAAAACCAAAATAACCGGAACCGAACCAAAATTTCAAAATACCCGAATAGATACTAAATTTTATAACCAAAAAACTGAAACTAAATGAAACCGAACCGATAACCAATGGGATAACCGAACGCCCAAGACTACCTAGGACACCACCATACAATACAACATTGCTTTTAGGGTTCAAAAGTGAAATTTAACACAAGGATTTGGAATTTGTTCACTAATTTTGAGTGGTGTAAAATTCACAACCAGTTTCCAATGTAACTTAACAACCGTTCAGATATCTTGATAGCTCAAAAATTCTGAAACACTTGCTAGCAATTTCAAAAGTATTGTTTAGGTCCTAAAGGTTACTTTGTCCATTGAAACAACCAGCTTTTACTTCCACTTGGATTTCTTTAGTTCAAGTTCAGACTCCAACCATATACCCAACTGAGAAACTTTGGTCAAGCATTAGTAGTTGTCTCAGAACACAGGATAAAGGCTTATGAGACCCTTGTCAAATTTTAAGAGTGAATTCATTACTCAAATCAAGTCTTCTGTCTGTTTAGAGAATATATACGCAAAACCAAATCCACAGAACCAATCAATAGTGAAAATTCGGATTGATAAGTAGAGAAAATGTGGGATATATTTAGTAGTTGAGAGCGGAGAGAAAAAACCGCAACAACAGTGGATCTATCCCAACGGTTGTCTGGCCGCTTACTGAATTAACAGCTATTCCTTTACGCATCCTAGAAAATGGCCATGCCACCAGAACGAGGCATGACCTTCTATACAAGGTGCAATAAACAACAACAACAAATTTGAAGTATTGGATGGTTCAAATTGAGATTCACAATGTTCACAAATCTGTAGGATAGATTTAGTAGCTGAAAGCAGAGGAAGAATCCGCTTCACCTGTGGATCTATCCCGACGGTTGTCTGGCCGCTTGCTGATTTAACAGCTCTTTCTTTCTGCACTTTTGCTCAAAGACTATGTCACTGTAATCGACATAGCCTTCGATACATAGTGCAATTTCACAAACCTCTTAAGCCCATTCACAAAGAACAACACAAGAAATTTGAACCAATAAAACAAAAAGAATCAAACTTTGCTACCGACTAAGGATATTATGTAAATTTGAGCAAAACCCATGTAAGAAATCATCTATATCAGCAAATGAATCATAAACTCCGACGCCGGAGATTTACTTAGCGCGGCGGTGGAAACAAGAGTAAGAGAATTAGGGTTTTGAGAGAAGAGAATCGGTTCCGTTAAATAAAGAAACGTATTTCATCAGACTATTGGGCCGGACCAATAAAGCCCATAAGTCGGGTCGGGTTGAGATAAACCGGGTCCTTGCAACGGCGGCTAATAATAAAATTAGGGTTTAACGATGGAGAGAGTCGCTTCCATTAAATAAATCTATTGGGCTGATCCACTAAAGGGCCCATTAGTTATGTCGGCTTGCGTGTTTGAAAAATCAAGGAAAAAGAACGAATTCGCTCTGTTTCCGCGGCAATGGGAACTCTGTGAAAGATGTTTCTTTTTTCTTCATCGTCTTTACAATTACGCAAGATTTTCCCGCCGATTTTCTCTGTGTTCGTGAAGCTGAATTGCCTGAACTCTCGTGGGTTTTCGTCTGATTCTG
This sequence comes from Arabidopsis lyrata subsp. lyrata, assembly GCF_000004255.2. Taxonomy (NCBI): domain Eukaryota; kingdom Viridiplantae; phylum Streptophyta; class Magnoliopsida; order Brassicales; family Brassicaceae; genus Arabidopsis; species Arabidopsis lyrata. The sequence goes on from NW_003302555.1 coordinate 14,438,002, forward strand.
CTAAAACCCTCGCCGCCGGTGTCTCTAAAGCAATCAAAGAAGGAAACTTTAACTTATTAGATTCTGTCTACGGCTCAAATTTGCAACGAAACGAGACGAATCTGGTCCTTCTTTCGCTTGAATCAGAACCCAATTCTGCGCTAGATACTTTCGATGGGCAGAGATGTCTGGACGGGATCTTCTTTCTATACCATTGCTC